>NC_090650.1:432344575-432542075 GCF_040937935.1 Hyperolius riggenbachi
TGCACAATGGCATCAATTCACTAAGATCATGCTGGAGATAATAATGGCAAGAGAAAACTTACCTCCACACAGTGAGTTATCTTATCTCTTCATTCCCTACGTTACCTCCTCTGTAGTCAAGTTACCTCCTCTGTGGTTATTTTCACACGCAGTTAATGAACAGCCTGTCTTTAACTCTGGAGTTATTTTAAGGATTGAAGAGCTAACTTAAAGACAGAAGAGTTAACTTTAGGTTTGCCTGAATGTTTCCTGAATACTACATGCCTTATCACCATGGTAACAACTCTAGAAGAGTTATTAAAGACAGGAGATAAGCTTAGTGAATTGAGGCCAATGCTTTCACTGGCTACTGTAAACAAAAGCCTTCGTTTAACCATGAACACACACACAGTCTAAGTTTTTAATCACAAACTTGCAATTTTTCCTCCTGCTACAAGTGTGTGATTCTTTTTCGCAATGTTACAAAGGATAACATAAGGAGTCTGGTTGCTTTGGGCAACTGCTGTAGTTTTGGTTAAAGAGACACTAACATCAAAAAGTTCCCCCGGGGAGTACTTACTTCGGGAGGGGGAAGCCTAAGGGTCCCAACGAGGCTTCTCACGCCGTCCTCTGTCCAACGGGGGTCTTGCTGCAGCCCTCGGAACAGCGGCCTGACAAATCCGTCAGCTTGTTCAATATTTACCTTTCCAGGCTTTAGCGGGGGCGCTGTTGCGGCTTTCGGCTCTGAAGTAGACGGAAATACCCAATCTCAGTCGGGTCCGCTCTACTGCGCAGGCGCCGGAGACTCTGGTATTTCTGCCTATTTCAGAGCCGCCACAGTGCCTGCGCAGAAGCCGGGAAGGTAAATATTTACTTCGCTATCACATAGGTAAAATTTGAATATCCTACAAAAGTCAATTTCAGTAATTCAACCTAAACGGTGAAACAAATGTCAGTCATTATATGCAAAGGGATATTTCAAGCCTGTTTGTAAACCATGATCATCAAAACCATAACTGATTATTAGAACATCAAAATCTCAGACTATTAGAATATTGTGACAAATGTTCAAGATTCACCTACAGTATAGGTACAGCTGTCCCCAGCAGAGTTGATTTTAGTGGTCTGTTGTGATGGACTGCCACTATTCCGTTTTGATCCTCCTTTCATCTTTCGATGTTATTGCCATAGAACTGGCTGCTTGCTTACATAGACAGTCCCCTTCTTGCCAACAACTCGCGTTAGTTTTTCATGCATACAAATTTGTCCCCATGTTCAAAATAATTACTGTATATACTCGCATATAAGCTGACCCGTGTATAAGCCGAGGTACCCACTTTTCCCTCAGAAACCAGGGAAAAGTGATTGACTCACATATAAGCCCCCTCCCCAGTATAGCCCCCTCTACAGTAGCCAGATGTGCCTCCAGTACAAGTCAGCCCCCCTTTCTATAGCCAGATGTGCCCTAAGGATGATACAGCTGTGTCTCAAGACACCACTAGATGGGCTCATACATATGATACAGTGATTGACACACAGGAAGAGTCCCCGATCATTGGACCACTGACACGTTCCTTGCACGCTCCGCTCCACAAGCCAGGGGACACAGGTAGTCTTGAGCAGCACACTCTGCACACCATGTTGCAGGGGATGGGGGGCACGGACACAGCAGGGAGCCAGCTGGCAAAAGCAGGACCACTAGTGCATGATCCTTACACTCCTCTGCCAGTAACAAAACCTGCTCCACCATCCATTCTGCTCATGTGACTTGCATATAAGCAGGGCTGTGGAGTCGGTCCAAAAATCCTCCGACTCCTCAGTTTAGGATTCCACCAACTCCACGACTCCGACTCCTCTAATTTGCATATTACAATTTTGTTGATTAAAAGTATGTAACATGAAATTCGTCTCAACTGCCAACGCTTAGGAATTTTACAAGACAACTGAAGTGAGAAGGATATGTAGACTACTATATTTATTCCCTTTAGACTAAAACTAGTCCTTGGTAAGAGTACTTGTAAAAGGTACAAACCGGAACAAAGAACATCTATCAGGCCCTAGGCAATGTAAGTGTGGGTACATGTAAGAGTGATGTGCAGGTACTCTGCAGGGGAATGAGGAGATTGTAAACAGACAACACCTCTGTGTTCAATGTGGACAGCATTCTCAGTGGATTCCCTGCAGCTCTGTGGGGAGTGCATATGTAGATTATAGTACTACTGTGTATTAAGTAAACCTGAGACAGATGAAATTATAAGTTTTATACATACCTGGGGCTTCCTCCAGCCGCCTTCAGGATAATCAGTCCCTCTATGTCCTCCTCCACCACCTGGATCTTCTGCTATGAGTCCAGGTACTTGAGCCAGTCGGGCGTAGTGCGCATGCACACACTCCGCCGCCAGGAGCATACTACACCTGTGCAGCACTATTGCGCAGGTGCAGAATCTTCCTGGCTGTGGGGGCGGCATGCGGCCGGACAGCTCTGACTGGCTGAATTACCAGGACTCATAGAAGATCCGGGTGGTGGTGGACAGCGAGGGACTGATTAGCCTGAAGGGGGCTAGAGGAAGCCCCAGGTATGTATAAAACTTTACTTTTCATCCGTTTCAGTTACCCTTTAATTTGTAGTCACCAAACCAAATTTTAATAACATATCACATTATTTGATTTCATCAGCAAAGGGAGTGCATACATTTGCATAAATCAGCATCAATGCAGAATTATTTCCATCTCGTTGACCATCTCTATTAGTGACACAGCTACACATCAGGCTTTATTCTTACAGCATAGATGTTATTTAGTGTATATATGAGATTCCTGTGTATACATCATATATACAGTCACAATCAGATATGTATATCTGACCTTAAAAATACGGGGACTGCTTTATTGTAGCAGCACAAGTAACTAATTTTGACTGGTTTATTTCGTTTTTGTGGACTAAGCACAGATATTACTGTGTATATATACTGTATATATACATTTTTAATGACTATTATCTGAGAAATAGAACATTTTATCATATTTTCTATTATAATTACAGTTACAAATTCATTAGGAGTCGGTGAATTTTTTTCCCGACTCCAGGCACCCAAAATTGCACGACTCCGACTCCACAGCCCTGCATATAAGCCGAGGGGGTAACTTTTCAGAACATTTTTTGTGCTGAAAAATTAGGCTTATATGCGAGTATGTACAGTACTGATTTTATTACTTTATTTTTGTTATATAGTAGTGTATATGTTGCACGTAATTCAAAACAAAAGCCTGTTGAAAACAACCTAAAAAACTTGTTTATGCTATATGTCCAAATCCAGAGTTGTCCAAAAGTTAATAGTTTACCCACTTTTTTTTATTTATATATTTTTTTTATTTCCCATGTGTAATACGGGACTCAAAAATCCCAGGACTTAGGCCTCTTTCACTTTATGCTAGGCATACGCGAGCAGTTTCTTCCTTATCAATCGAGCCACTGATGCCTCAATTGATAATATCCGACAGGTCCGTTTACCTGCCGGATAGATTACCCACAGGCGTAGAATCGAGCGGCTAATAAGGCATGCCCGTGGGGACGAGGGGGGATTGATCCGTGCGGACGAGCGGTGACGCACCGGCTCTATGCAGAGCATAAAACGCTCCGTGTATGCTCAGCATTAGAAAATGTTTTAACGCAGACTAACGCACAGAAATACCAAGTCTGTACGACATTCACAGTGCACAAGTTGCGTTTTGTGTAGCGTTATTAGAAAGTGCTGCATGCTGTGCGTTATACACGTTATTAGCTGTGGTGAACTGTCGGCACATGCTCAGTAATGACTTGGAAGCATACTTTTCATTGCCTGTATGCTACACTGTATGCGACAACGGGGCATTGCGTTGCAACTTTTTTGGGGCATTGCAATTTAGCGTTGCGACTTTAATGTCGCATCAAAACGCAACGTCCTACTGTGAAAGAGGCCTTAAAGCAGATCCGAGATGAAAAACTAACAAGTAACTTGTCTATATATCTTATCTAAAGTTTAGATAGTTTACACAGCAAATCTAGCTGCCAATAGCTTTAATAGAATTTGATTACTTCTTCCTGTGATACAACAGCAGCCATGTTGTTTGTAAACATTACACAGAGGCAGGCGTATCTGCATCTTGAGCAAAAAACCTAATCCCCCTCCTCCCCTCTGCCTCTGAAATATCTGGCTAGTAATACCTCCCCCTCCTCCTGCCCAGACTGAGCTCCCATGAGCCCTTGCTACTGTCTGAAAGTGCCTTGGATCTCTGAAAACCTGTGGGCGTGGCTTTAGTTTATAGGGGATTAGAGTATTAAAACAAAAACAAAGTATGGCTTGAGGAATGCCCTATAAACAATTATTTATTATTATTATTTATTGTATTTATATAGCGCCAACATATTATGCAGCGCTGCACAATAGATAAAAGGGTTAACATACAAGGTAGGACATACAGGAAACTCACAACAAAACAAGATCATGCAAATGATTTGATAATACAGTGTCATAGGTCAAAATAGAGGAAAGGAACAACAATTATGCAATGAGTAAAAGTTCATCTCTGATCCACTTTAACCTGTTTGTAAGTAGGGGAACCTATGTAGTTGACCAGTCTTAAAGAGAATCCTGTAAGAAAAAAATTGCTCCGTGGGGTACTTACCTCGAGAGGAGGAAGCCTTTGAATCCTAATGAAGCTTCCACCTTTTCTCCGTTCCAGCGCTGTCAGCCATCGGAAATCCTCTGACAAAGCTGTCAGCGGTGCTGGTCTCCAGGATCATAACAATCCCGTGTGAGCCTTGCGCATCTGTGCAGTAGCAGTTTTCTTTCAGGCAGAAATGTCCGAGCCTGATTGGATCCCATTTACTGCACAGGCGTATGGTGTCCGGGCTGGGTTATTTCCACCCGAGCCCAAAGGGAAGCAGTTATTGTGCCTGTGTGGTCCCGACGCCCCTGCGGATCTTCCGCGGCTTACATAGCTGGGAGGGAGGAGGATGCCTCATTTAGATCCAGAGTGGGATGGCTCCTATATATTCTATAAGACTCAGAGCCAACCCTGTCCTCAAGGCCCACCAACAGTGCATGTTTTGTGGAAATCCACAGAGTTAATCAGCTGTGCTGAGACTAATTACCCCACCTGTGTAGGTTTGTGGTTTCCTGCAAAACATGTACTGTTGGTGGGCCTTGATAATAGGGTTGGGGAACTCTGCTAGAGCCTTTCTTTTCTTCCCGCTCCTCTCAACTTTGGTCGTTCTTGCGCTGGCTCCCTCGTTGGCAGTCTCCGACTGATGTGTTGGAGACTGCACTCTTCCGCTTTGGGTGGGCTTTGGAAGTCTTTGAGAGCACTCGGAATGCCGAAGACTTTGAAGCTTGCTGCAATGGGAAATTTAAACCAGGGCCGTGGAGTCTGAGTTGAGTCGATTGTTTCATAAACTGAGGAGTCTGATTTGGATGATTTTTGGACAGACTTCATAGCCCTGATTTAAAACAGAGGCGCCTGTGGAGATCGTACTCTATATATAATTTTCATAAGGCTTCAAGTTCACTTTAAGTGTATAACATTAAAGCATACCTGAAGGAACATGAGCTAAACATAGGTAAATATAATACTAGCCCTAGGAAGAACTGGCTTAAAGAGAATCTCCGACCAAGAATTGAGCTTTATCCCAATCAGTAGCGGATACCCCCTTTTACATGAGAAATCTATTCCTTTTCACAAACAGACCATCAGGGGGCGCTGTATGACTGATATTGTGGTGAAACCCCTCCCACAAGAAGCTCTGAGAACCAAGGTACTTCTGGCAGTTTCCTGTCTGTGAACCTTGGTGCATTGTGGGAAATGGCTGTTTACAGCTGTTTCCAACTGCCAAAAACCATGCAGCAGCTACATCACCTGCCAACAGTAAAATGTTCACTGGAGTTCTTCTTTAAAAGATTTTACAATGGGCAAACACTGACTACGTCTTTTATACAAAATTATTGTAAAAATGAAGCACTTTTTTTTTACTTTCACTGGAGTTCCTCTTTAAGTAACTTTGTTTTCCAGTACAGCTGAGTTGGCTATGCAAAAGTTTGTCCAACAGCTCTTATAAATTCATTCAGGTTTCCTGAAAAGTAAATAGCTTTAAATAGCTCGTTATAACGCAATGTGGGCACTGTGAACAGCCCATTGATTTATCATTGCTGTCAGTTGGGCTGCATTACATGCTGCTGTAACGTGGGACTTTACTGTGAAAGCAGCCTTAAAGGACTTGCGAGGTCAAAATACGAAATTTTGATGATTACCTGTTTCATGTTTGATTCCACGGGCGAGTTCCTCAGTGCCCTCTGTTCAAATGCGCCGCAAAAGTATCCTTTTTATATCCCCCATGCTACGACCCGACCCCACTGTACGGGTCGTCTCCTATTCCCCACGCAAGATGGCCGCTGCTAAGACCCGCGGCTGCGCAGTACGCATGGCGGAGAGTGCGGCTGCGCAACTCTCCGCCCTCGCCCAGCCGCGTACTCGCTGACAGCGTTCTCCAAGTTGTGTCAACGTCTGTGCGGGGGGGGCGCGGCCTCACATGCACTACTAGCAGAGATGTGAGCGCGCCCGCTGACACACTAGGCCGCTGTCAGCGAGTACGCGGCTGGGTGAGGGCGGAGAGTTGCGCAGCCGCACTCTCCGCCATGCGTACTGCGCAGCCGCGGGTCTTAGCAGCGGCCATCTTGCGTGGGGAATAGGAGACTACCCGTACAGTGGGGTCGGGTCATAGCATGGGGGAAATAGGATACTTTTGCGGCGCATTTGAACGGAGGGCACTGAGGAACTCGTCCGTGGAATCAAACATGAAACGGGTAATCATCAAAATTTCGTATTTTGACCTCGTAAGTACTTTAACCACTTTGTCCTCCTTGACGTATAAAAACGTCGACAGGCGCGCTCCCGCGGCCGATCGCGCACTCCCGGCCGCGGAGTCGGTAGCCACGGAATCAATGTATCGGGCTAGGGAGCCCGATCATTGATTCCTCTCCCCCGCTGAAAAAGCGACAGCTTCTCTCGGAAGCTTCGCTCTTTCTGAAGCTGTGTCCCTCTAAGCGTACATTGTACGCTTAGAGTGACGTCATGTAAAAAAAATCGAGATTGCCATCTTGTGGCCAAAAAGTAAAACTACAAGTAAATACCCCAAAACATTACACTACACCAATATTTGCCCAAATAAAACACTTTTATATCCCACCCTCCCAAAAATGCCCACATAAAATGTTTCATAAAAAAAAAAACAAAAAAAACATTACTATAAAAAAAAAACACATAAATATTTACCTAAGAGTCTAAACTTTTTAAAGGATACCACAGCCCAAAGGCTGTGGTAAAATCAAAGTTGCAATGTGGAGGGAAAGAAAGATACATACTTACCGCTTCCCTCGTTCCCTGCCGACGGGTCCCGCTCATCTGTTACAGCTCCCGGTACCGACCCGACTCTCCTGACCCTTCACCCGGACATACTGTGCTGCGCATGCGCAGTATGTCACTATACTCTTCGCTTCTGCCGTCGCATCGTGACGGCAGAAGTACGGACACTCCCCCGCCTCCTCCTCTCCCAGCGTGTGCGCTCCAATCTAAAGCTAGCGTGACATGCTGGCTGGAGTTCGCACTGGGATAATCGATGTGGAGAGAGCGGAGGGGGAGTAAGTTAAAAAAAAGACACTGCCGGCTGGAGGGAGGGAGCGAGTGAGTGGGCGGGCGAGTGGGCGGGCAGGCAGCGAGTGGGCGGCGAGCAGGCAGCGGCAGTACAGCCCAACCATTCTGTACATAGATGCAATGACATCTATGGTACAGCGAGAAAATTATCCCCACATTTATCTCTGCATATGTGCATGTATATACATGTGTGTATATACATGTGTATATATACACATGTATATACATGCACATATGCAGAGATAAATGTGCGGATAATTTTCTCGCTGTACCATAGATGTCATTGCATCTATGTACAGAATGGTTGGGCTGTACTGCCGCTGCCTGCTCGCCGCCCACTTGCTGCCTGCCCGCCCACTCGCCCGCCCACTCACTCGCTCCCTCCCTCCAGCCGGCAGTGTCTTTTTTTTTAACTTACTCCCCCTCCGCTCTCTCCACATCGATTATCCCAGTGCGAACTCCAGCCAGCATGTCACGCTAGCTTTAGATTGGAGCGCACACGCTGGGAGAGGAGGAGGCGGGGGAGTGTCCGTACTTCTGCCGTCACGATGCGACGGCAGAAGCGAAGAGTATAGTGACATACTGCGCATGCGCAGCACAGTATGTCCGGGTGAAGGGTCAGGAGAGTCGGGTCGGTACCGGGAGCTGTAACAGATGAGCGGGACTCGTCGGCAGGGAACGAGGGAAGCGGTAAGTATGTATCTTTCTTTCCCTCCACATTGCAACTTTGATTTTACCACAGCCTTTGGGCTGTGGTATCCTTTAAATATCTATGTAAAGATGAAATATTTCTCTCTATTTTTTTTTTTTTTATAAGCTTGTAAATAGTGATGTATGCAAAACGGAAAAAATGCTCTTTTATTTCCAAATAAAATATTGTCGCGATACATTGTGATAGGGACATAATTTAAATGGTGAAATAACAGTGACAAATGGGCAATAACAATACGTGTGTTTTAATTATGGAGGCATGTATTATTTTAAAACTATAATGGCCGAAAACTGACAAATGAATTTTTTCATTTTTATTCTTCCTGTTAAAATGCATTTACAGTAAAGTGGCTCTTAGCAAAATGTACCCCCCAAAGAAAGCCGAATTGGTGGCGGAAAAAACAAGATATAGATCAGTTCATTGTGATAAGTAGTGATAAAGTTATAGGCTAATGAATGGGAGGTGAACATTGCTCGGATGCATAAGCTGAAAACGACTGAGATGTTAAGAGGTTAAAGTAAATCCGAGGTGTGTTGTATGGAGGCTGCCATATTATTTCCTTTTAGGCAATACCAGTTGCCTGGTGTTCTGCTGATCCTCTGCCTCTAATGCTGGGTATACACCATGAATTTTTTTGGCAGATATGTGGCTTGATAATTTCCACCCGGTCCGATCTGATTTTGATCATTTTTCTGATTTTCTCATACAAGTGAATGGAAATGTATCAGAAAAACGATTGTAAAAGCAATCAGAAAGCAAGTCTTCCACCCCCAAAAAAACTTGTTGTGTAATACCAGCGTTAAATAGACCCCGAACAATTATATGTAAGTCAGGTGTGTCTGACAATATTGTCAGAACTGATTATGCCCGTTTCTGGTGGTGTTCACCAGGGCTGTGGAGTCGGGCAATTTTGGGTGCCTGGAGTCGGGAAAAAATGCACCGACTCCTAATGAATTTGTAACTGTAATTAAAATAGAAAATATGAAAATGTTATTTCTCAGATAATAGTCATTAAAAATAGTGTATATATACAGTATTTATACAGTAATAGCTGTGCTTAGTCCACAAAAATGAAATAAACCAGTCAAAATTAGTTACTTGTGCTGCTTCAATAAAGCAGTCCCCGTATTTTTAAGGTCAGATATACATATCTGATTGTGACTGTATATATGATGTGTACACAGGAATCTCTTATATATACTAAATAACATCTATGCTGTAAGAATAAAGCCTGATGTGTAGCTGTGTCACTAATAGAGATGGTCAACGAGATGGAAATAATTCTGCATTGATGCTGGTTTATGCAAATGTATGCACTCTCTTTGCTGATGAAATCAAATAATTTGATATGTTGTTAAAATTTGGTTTGGTGACTACAAATTAAAGGGTAACTGAGACAGATGAAAAGTAATTTTTTTTTTTTTTATACATACCTGGGGCTTCCTCCAGCCCTCTTCAGGCTAATCAGTCCCTCGCTGTCCTCCACCACCCGGATCTTCTGCTATGAGTCCTGGTAATTCAGCCAGTCAGCGCTGTCCGGCCGCATGCCGCTCCCACAGCCAGGAACATTCTGCACCTGCACAATAGTGCTGCACAGGTGTAATATGCTCCTGCCGTCGGAGTGTGTGCATGCGCACTACGCCTGACTGGCTCAAGTACCTGGACTCATAGCAGAAGATCCAGGTGGTGGAGGAGGACAACGAGGGACTGATTATCCTGAAGGCGGCTGGAGGAAGCCCCAGGTATGTATAAAACTTTTAATTTCATCTGTCTCAGGTTTACTTTGTTACACAGTAGTACTATACTCTACATATGCACTCCCCACAGAGCTGCAGGGAATCCACTGAGAATGTTGTGCACATTGAACACAGAGGTGTTGTCTGTTTACAATCTCCTCATTCCCCTGCAGAGTACCTGCACATCATTCTTACATGTACCCACACTTACATTGCCTAGGGCCTGATAGATGTTTTGTTCCGGTTTGTACCTTTTACAAGTACTCTTACCAAGGACTAGTTTTAGTCTAAAGGGAATAAATATAGTAGTCTACATATCCTTCTCACTTCAGTTGTCTTGTAAAATTCCTAAGCGTTGGCAGTTAAGAGACGAATTTCATGTTACATACTTTTAATCAACAAAATTGTAATATGCAAATTAGAGGAGTCGGAGTCGGTGGATTTTTGGACCGACTCCACAGCCCTGGTGTTCACACTATAGCAGCTGGGCTGCCAGGCAACTGGCATTGTTTAACAAGAAAACAAGTATGGCATCCTCCATATCACTCTCTCAACTCTGGTTCAATATAACTGCAGGGAAGTTCAAAGGGTCATTACTTCATTTTCAGAAGACAAAGTGCATTGTAAGTAGCAACTGTGACACTGATGCAGTCTAAGCCATTAAACTATAAAAGACTCTCTTCTGTTAATAAATTATTTGCCATTGGTACTACACCTAGAATTATCAAGTTTATTTTCACTTAAGGTTCATTTTAAAGCCCTACTTACTATCCTGTGTTTTCCTGGTATATGCTAATTCCTGATTGCAGGTAGCTTGGGACTGTTTCTTTTTAAATCGTCTGGCAGTATCCAAGCAATGTATGTAATTGGCAATAAATGTGTATGCAGGGTGGAATTTTTAGCATCTCTATACTCCTAATTCCTACTGAAGTTGAATGGGGCACTTTGTAGCTTCAATTATCATAAACCTTGTGCATTAAGCGCATTTAAAAAGCAGTCGAGCAAGTGCATGTGTGTGAAGACTGCTGCTCTGAGGTTTTCTGTCAGGGCTTCTATTCACTTGCATAAAATGACATTCTATTCAAGGCATTTAATTGTTCAGGTAAGACCTGCATAGCTGTTGGGAGAGTTGCCCCTGGCAGTGATCTTGCCTTCTAGAACTGGGCATAGATGCATATGGAGGAGTGGTATTAGGCCAATGGGCACTTGGCTCAGTACAATCCTACCAGTCCCCAAATGGTTAGACATGACAGTGTTCTCCCCAGAAATTTCTTCCAGCCGGGTGGCATGAAATAGTAGCCAGGTGGCATGAAAAATAGCCGGGTGGGGCAAGATGAGGGAATGCAAGGCTGGTGCTTCTGTGAGCAACAGCAGAGGAGGAGCTAAGCCGATGACAGCCGGGTGCTCACCAAAACTAGCCGGGAGCCTGGGGAGAACACTGCATGATCAGATTTCAGCAGATATTTGTCAGAAATCGAATGGTGCAAGGTAAAGTCTATAGCGCCATCCCTGGCATGTTGGTGAGTGATCCATCTGGTGGGTTGATGCTGCCCTGTGACTTAGTTCCTCATTCACCACAAATGAGCGCGTCACTAGCCTATTGGCTATCAATGTGTCTGTACAGCCTTGGCCCGGCTATATCATCAGAGGGATTGAGTCCCGATCCTCACGGGTGTTTCAGCCCTAAAATGCCTTTTCTCAGTCAGATATAAGGGGGTTTTGTTATGTTTACTTTCAGGACTTTAGACTGTTGGACAAGCTCATGTGCTTAGGTCAGGGATGCACTACTCAAGGGCCACATGCATGCCAGTGTTTAGGATGGACTGAGAAGTGGCAAATGTGTTCTACTTGAGGAAGCACATTTTTTTCTGATTCAGTCCCATCAATAAGATTGAGTTGTGCCAAAAATGAGTGAGAATATCGGCCTGTGAAGGCTGGAGTTGGCCTTCCCTGGCATAGGTAACTAGTTTAACTTTTGTTGTGCTTGAACAGGAAGGAACTTTAGACAATTTCTTGTTAGGTCTAGTACTACATGTACCCGTGTTTATCTCACTGTGTTTCAGATATGCTTTTAAAAAAAAAAAATGGGGTGAGGTGTGTATTTGATGGGCTAGCCAGGCGGGGCCAGGTTCTGTTGTACACACACCTGATTATCAGCAGAGGCTTTCTATTGGGCAGTTTAGCTGACTTTTTATTTTTTAGTGTGTATGGGCCTTTAAGCCTGGTACACACACACACACCATACAATTTTCTCTTCAGTTCCTATTTCCAATCAAGAGAATTATAAGATTGGGGAAATATACAGAGCCTATTGATTGCTTGGGAACAATCCCAAGCTCAAAATCTGGCTTTTTCTATCATAAGCAGTAAGCACATCTGACATGCTGGAAAGGATTGATATGAAATAGTAAATTTTTGTTTTGAAATTTCACAGAAATCAGATCGGGCATGTTGAAAATCGATCTGATGGAAAATCTCATTGTGTGTACCACGGGCTTAATACTTTTGGCCAAATTGATCCGTCATGTGGTTTACGCTAGATTGTTAGCAGAGGTGGGAGTTGTTAGTTACCTCTAGTGTGTGCACGAGGCTTTTCAATCAACCTGTGCTTTATCTCGACGCTATCTTCTGGGACACGCAGTATTGAACAAGCATGTAGATCAGCAACTGGTATCGGTTAAAGTGAAGGTCCAAGCAAAATAAAATGAGTTTCACTTACCTGGGGCTTCTACCAGCCCCATGCAGTCATCCTGTGCCCTCGTAGTCACTCACTTCTGCTCCAGTCCCCCGCTGGCAGCTTGCCGACCTCGGAGTTCGGAGGGCCGCATTGCGTACATTTTTACGCATTCCCGCTAGTGCAGGAACATTAACACATACATTTTTACACGTTACTGGTTCAATGTGAAAAAATATACGCATTGAACCAGTAATGCGTAAAAATGTATGTGTTAATGTTCCTGCACTAGCGGGAATGCGTAAAAAATGTACGCAATGCGGCCCGCCGACCTCCGAGGCCGGCAAGCTGCCTGCGGGGGACTGGAGCAGCAGTGAGTGACTACGAGGGCACAGGATGGCTGCATTGGGCTGGTAGAAGCTCCAGGTAAGTGAAACTCATTTTTTTTATTTTGCTTGAACCTTCCCTTTAAAGGCTACCCGAGGTGATATGTGACATGAGATATACATGTGAATGTACAGTACCTAGCACACAAATAACTATGCTGTTCCTTTTTTTTCTTTCTCTGCCTCAGAGTTAAATATCAGGTATGCAAGTGGCTGACTCAGACAGGAAGTGACTTTACCTCTTTCTTGCTCTCAGAAGACATTTTTGCTGCTTGGAAAGGGTTTTATAGTTAGAATTTCTTATCAGTGAGGGTCACACTGTAGTCACTTCCTGTCTGAGTCAGGACTGAGTCAGCCACTTGCATACCGGATATTTAACTCAGGCATAGAAAGAAAAAAGGAACCCAGCATAGTTATTTGTGTGCTAGGCACTGTACCTACACCTGTCTGTCTCATCATGTCACATGTCACTTTGGGTATCCTTTAATTGGGTTCTGTGGATATTTTTAAAAACAAAAACTACACTTACCTGGGGCATTTACCAGCCCCCTGCAGCTTTCCTGTCCCAAGCTGTTCTTTACGATCCTCTGTTCTGCGCTGCCAATTACCATCCAATTATTAGTCTAACTAGACAAATGCAACTGCACGGCCACGTGCGTCCTCGCTTGCTACTCCGGGAGCCTCCTGCGCAGTGCAAAGTTTTCTTGTACAGTGTGTGCGGGAGGCTCCCAGAGACTTGAGCGAGGACATGCATGGGTGGACGGATAATTGGACGGTAACTGGTGGCGGGGGAACGGTGGATCGTAGAGGACAGCACAGGACAGCTGCAGGGGGCCAATAGAAGCCCAAGGTAAGTGTCTGGTTTTTTGTTTTTAAAAAAGAATCCACAGAACCCCTTCAAAGGGAAATATGGCATCCTTTATACACCACTCTCGGTACCAGCAGCCTCTGCCCCCTTAAGGTGTAGAGGCTGCTGGTACAGCAAAATACCGCTTTCCGACAAATCGCTGCAAAATTCCGCCAGTCACGACGTTCTGTCCCCTGCCACAGGCTCTTTATGACGGCAGAGTGCTGTGCGCTGGTCAGGAGCCGCTTTCATTGGCTCCTGACCCTGTCAACCAATGTAAGCCAATGTGATGGGCTTACAGTGATGACAGGGCCAGGAGCCTAGGAAAATGGCTCCTGACCTGCTCACCAGGGCTGTGGAGTCAGTCCAAAAATCCACCGACCCCCGACTCCTCTAATTTGCATATTACAATTTTGTTGATTAAAAGTATGTAACGTGAAATTCGTCTCTTAAAGGGGAACTGAAGTGAGAGGTATATGGAGGCTGCCATGTTTATTTCTTTTTAAGCAATACCAGTTGCCTGGCAGCCCTGCTGATCCTCTGCCTCTAATACTATTAGCCATAGCCCCTGAACAAGCATGCAGCAGATCAGGTTTTTCAGACTTTAACCACTTTACCCCCGCGCGTACGGATTTCTCCGCCCCTTTTTCCATCCTTTCACCCCCAGGGACGGAGAAATCCGTACTCTGCGCACTCCCGCCGCTGTCCGCGCTCCCGCTCGTAAACACGCCGCCCGCCGCTAGTAAACACGCCGCCGCCCGCTCGCCCGGAGATCAATGAACGGGAAAATCCATTCCCGTTCGTTGATCTCAGCCCCGCAATGATCTGCTGCCGCTCGGCTGAGCAGCCCGATCATTGTGAAAAAATAACAAAGTCCCAGCCTCTTTCTACTTCCTGCAAGAGTCCAGAAGGACGCTTGCAGGTCGTATGAAACAAATTGGTAATGTTGCCATCTTGTGGCCAAATAGTAAACTACACCCTAACCATTTTTTACACACAAATAAACTTGTTTTACACAAAAAATTAACTCCTTACCTCCCACACTCCCCAATTTTTTTTTTTTGTAATTAAAAAAAAAATAAAAAATTTACAATTTAAAAAAAATACATAAATAGTTACCTTAGGGACTGAACTTTTTAAATATTTATGTCAAGAGAGTATAACACTGTTACTTTATAAACAATGGGCTTGTAATTAGGGATGGACGCAAAACTGAAAAAAATGCACCTTTATTTCCAACTAAAATATTGGCGGTAAACATTGTGATAGGGACATAATTTAAACGGTTTTATAACCGGGATAAATAGGCATATACATTTAATGGGTTTTAATTACAGTAGCATGCATTATTTAAAAACTATAAAGGCCGAAAACGGAAAAATAATAATTTTTTTCCCACATTTTTTCCTATTTTCCCATTAAAACACATTTAGAATAAAATTATTCTTGGCATAATGTCCCACCTAAAGAAAGCCTAATTGGTGGCGAAAAAAACAAGATATAGTTCATTTCATTGCGATAAGTAATGATAAAATTATAGACGAATGAATGGAAGGAGCGCTGAAAGGTGAAAATTGCTCTGGTGGTCAGGGGGTAAAACCCCTCAGTTGGGAAGTGGTTAAAGTCAGATCTGACAAGACTAGCTGCATGCTTGTTTCTGGTGTTATTCAGATACTACTGCAGAGAAATAGACCAGCAGGGCTGCCAGGCAACTGGTATTGAATAAAAGGAAATAAATATGGCAGCCTCCGTATACCTCTTACTTCAGCTCCCCTTTAACTGCCAACGCTTAGGAATTTTACAAGACAACTGAAGTGAGAAGGATATGTAGACTACTATATTTATTCCCTTTAGGCTACTTGCACACTAAGATGTTGCGTTAGGTGCCACGTTAAGGTCGCATAACGTGCACCTAACGCGACGCCTGGTGCTCCCTGCTGTGGACGTCAGAGTGAGCCGCGTTGTGCAGCTCACTCTGGCGTCCGTGATGCGTACTCTTGTGCGCATGCGGCATCATGTGGTCCCGCCGGCCAATCACCGCACAGAGCGGCCGCTCCATGAAGTAAACCCTGCACGTCACAACGTGCAGTGAATATTAGCCATGTGCCTGGCCGCTCTCCGCTCCTCCCCAACATGACTGCGCATGTGCAGACAGTCTAACGCGGCTTAAGCCGCTCTAACGCCGTAGCATGCTGCACTTTCTTAAGAACGTGCAGCGTTACATGTAACGCAACGTGGACTGTGTGAACAGCCCACTTGTGTTACATTGCTGTGCGTTGGGGAGCGTTACAGGCTGCACTAACGTGCGCCTGCAACGTCTTAGTGTGTAAGCAGCCTTAGACTAAAACTAGTCCTTGTTAAGAGTACTTGTAAAAGGTATAAACCAGAACAAAGAACATCTATCAGGCCCTGGGCAATGTAACTGTGGGTACATGTAAGAGTGATGTGCAGGTACGCTGCAGGTGAATGAGGAGATTCTTCCTCAATTACACATTTTTCATGCACAATCTGAACCAGGTTTATGGGTGACAGACAACACCTCTCTGTTCAATGTGCACAGCATTCTCAGTGTATTCCCTGCAGCTCTGTGGGGAGTGCATTTGTAGAGTATAGTACTACTGTGTGAGGCCTGGTGCACACCAGAGGAGTTTTTCTGAGCGTTTTGAGTTTTTAAATCTGCTGCTAATGTTCTCCTATGTATCTGTGCACACTGGAGCAATGAGGTTTTGTAAAAAACCCCATAGCATTACATTGGGAAGTGCTTTTGGAGGTTTCAAAAGCTCTTCCCAATGTAATGCTATGGGTTTTTTTTTACAAAACCTCATTGCTCCAGTGTGCACAGACACATAGGATAACATTAGCAGCAGATTTAAAAACTTCAAACGCTCAGAAAAACTCCTCTGGTGTGCACCAGGCCTAACAAAGTAAACCTGAGACAGATGAAATTAAAGTTTTATACATACCGTATATACTCGCATATAAGCCGACCCGCATATAAGCCGACCCCCCAACTTTTCCCTGAAAAACCAGGGGAAAATGATTGACCCCCATATAAGCCGGGGGTAGGAAATGCTGGCCGCCTTATTCCCCGAGTGTGTCTTAGTATAGCTAGTAAAGTGTCCAGTATGGGTAGGTAGTGCCCCAGTATAGCTAGTATAGTGCCCAGTATAGCTAGTATAGTGCTCAGTATAGCTAGTATAGTGCTCAGTATAGCTAGTATAGTGCTCAGTATAGCTAGTAAAGTGCCCCAGTTTAGCTAGTATAGTGCTCAGTATAGCTAGTATAGTGCTCAGTATAGCTAGTATAGTGCTCAGTATAGCTAGTAAAGTGCCCCAGTTTAGCTAGTATAGTGCTCAGTATAGTGCTCAGTATAGCTAGTATAGTGCTCAGTATAGCTAGTATAGTGCTCAGTTTAGCTAGTATAGTGCCCCAGTTTAGCTAGTATAGTGCCCCAGTTTAGCTAGTATAGTGCTCAGTATAGCTAGTATAGTGCTCAGTATAGCTAGTATAGTGCTCAGTATAGCTAGTATAGTGCTCCGTATAGCTAGTATAGTGCTCCGTATAGCTAGTATAGTGCTCAGTATAGCTAGTATAGTGCTCAGTATAGCTAGTATAGTGCCCCAGTATAGCTAGTATAGTGCCCCAGTTTAGCTAGTATAGTGCCCCAGTTTAGCTAGTATAGTGCCCCAGTTTAGCTAGTATAGTGCCCCAGTTTAGCTAGTATAGTGCCCCAGTTTAGCGCTCAGTATAGCTAGTATAGCGCCCCAGTTTAGCTAGTATAGTGCCCCAGTTTAGCGCTCAGTATAGCTAGTATAGCGCCCCAGTTTAGCTAGTATAGCGCTCAGTAAAGCTAGTTACGTGCCCCAGTTTAGCCAGTACAGTCCCCGCTCCCCATGGCCGCCGCCGCTATTACCTGGCTGCATCTTCTATTTCAATCTCCGTTCTTGTAAACATTCAGAGCAGCGCGCCCGGCGCTGCTACTGTGACGAGCGGCGAGCCAGGAAAGAGCGGTTCCCATAGTAACAGGACGCTCTTTCCTGCCTCGTCACAGTAGCAGCGCTGGGCGCGCTGCTCTGAATGTTTACAAGAACGGAGATTGAAATAGAAGATGCAGCCAGGTAATAGCGGCGGCGGCCATGGGGGGAGCGGGGGACCCGCGGACAAGCGGAGGGGGGGACCCGCGGACCACCATGACTCGCATACAAGCCGAACCCCCAACTTTTGGCCCCCTTTTTGGGGGTCAAAAATTCGGCTTGTATGCGAGTATATACGGTACTTGGGGCTTCCTTCAGGCTAATCAGTCCCTCGTTGTCCTCCTCCACCACCTGGATCTTCTGCTATAAGTCCAGGTACTTGAGCCAGTCTGGTGTAGTGTGCATGCACACACTCCGCCGCCGGAAGCGTACTACACCTGCGCAGCACTATTGCGCAGGTGCAGAATGTTCCTGGCTGTGGGAGCGGCATGTGGCTGGACTGCGCTGACTGGCTGAATTACCAGGACTCATAGCAGAAGATCCAGGTGGTGGAGGACAGCGAGGGACTGATTGGCCTGAAGGGGGCTGGAGGAAGCCCCAGGTATGTATACAACTTTACTTTTCGTCCGTCTAAGGTACCCTTTAATCGGTAGTCCCCAAACCAAATTTTAACAACCTATCAAATTATTTGATTTCATGAGCAAAGGGAGTGCATACATTTTGCATAAATCAGCATCAACGCAGAATTATTTCCATCTCATTGACCATCTCTATTAGTAAAACAGCTACACTTCAGGCTTTATTCTTACAGCATAGATGTTGTTTAGTGTATATATGAGATTCCTGTGTACATATCATAGTCACAATCAGATGTGTATATCTGACTTTAAAAATACGGGGACTGCTTTATTGAAGCAGTACAAGTAACTAATTTTGATTGGTTTATTTTTGTGGACTGAGCACAGCTATTACTGTGTATATATACATTATTTTTAATGACTATTATCTGAGAAATAGAACATTTTATCATATTTTCTATTTTAATTACAGTTACAAATTCATTAGGAGTCGAAGTCGGTGCATTTTTTTTCCGACTCCAGGCACCCAAAATTGCTCTTGACTCCACAGCCCTGCTGCTCACAGAGCTCTACTGTCATAGAGACGGCAGGCTGAGAGAATTACGGTGGGGACGCACGGTCAATGCGACGTAGTCTACGCCCAGTCAAGACAGCAGCACCACCTGCTGGACGTAGATTCATACTGCGTTGGTCCAGGAAAGGCAAGTGCGGGTCCTGGGCCCTGTTGGAACGTGTCCAAATCATCCCAAGCACATAGGCTATTTCTATAACTGTGCATTTGTTATGCCATCTGACTGTTGCAGCCAATGATCATTTCAGGGGCCCCTTGGCCCCGAACCCATGGTGTCTAATGGTCAGATGGTATAATGTGTTTGTAATGAAACCATAGATTAATCAATCCTGTAATAGCCTGTGTGCAGACCCTTCCTTAGAGGAATTCCAGTGAAAATAATGTAGTAAAAAAAGTGCTTCATTTTTTACCATAATTATGTATAAATGATTTAGTCAGTGTTTGCTCATTGTAAAATCTTTCCTCTCCCAGATTCACATTCTGACATGTATTAGGCCTCTTGCACACTGCAAGTGATTCCGATTCAGATTCCGCTTTTTAATCAGTTTTTACATCAAATTCAGAATCAGATTTGCAGTTTGCTCCCTGCACACTGCAAATCGGAATCTGAATCGGATGTAAAAACTGATTAAAAAGTGGAATCGGAATCACTTGCAGTGTGCAAGATGCCTTACATGGTGACATTGTTACTGTGGGCAGGTTGTGTAGCTGTTTCTAGCTGTTTTGGCTGTTAGAGACAGCTGTAAATGGCTAATTCCTGTGTCTGAACATTGTTACATTGTGGCAGTTTGCCCAGAGTACCGCGGTACTCAGAGCTTCTTGTGGGAGGGGTTTCAGCACAATCAGTCATACAGCGCCCCCTGATGGTCTGTTTGTGAAAATCATATTTCTCATGTAAAAGGGGGTATCAGCTACTGATTGGGATAAAGTTCAATTCTAGGTTGGAGTTTCTCTTTAAGCTAAGTACACACAGACCAACCAGCAGCCTGATTATCATCTGACTTTAGTCTGTTGGACGATAATCAGGTATGTGTATGCATGCGAGCAACTGATAACCGGTGGTTTGCCTGATCCAACTGTCAGATCTATGTCGGTCTGATAGCATGCAGTTGGTGCATGTGTAGAAGGTGTTTGAAGGACTTGTACTTGTTTTGAATATGTAGTCCGTCATTCCTCTTGTGTGCGTAGTATGTTAATTGAGTTGTTTGTCTAGGCGTGTGTGTCTAGGCGTGTGGGCATACATGTCGTGTGGCTCGTCAGATTGTGTGGTTTGTCGTGTTGATCATGTTGTGTGCAGGTTGGACGTATGTACAAGCCTTTAGGATGACTTACTGTTACCATCACAGACTAGTTAGTTTCACAGTGAATACATTGCCTCAGCGGATCAGTTGCCGGCCAGATGTGGTGTAAGTATAATGGCAGCGCAACCATTATAACACACTGCTGAATGTGTCTTCAGCCCACAGCGTGCTTATTTCTATGAGGCCTCTTTCAGATGTGCAGTGAATTCACCACCTGTCAGCTGCTGTAGTGCACCAGTCAGGTGCTTGTTAGCTCTCTGTACCAGTGTTGGACAGGCAGGCTCCCCTTGGAGTGAAATCTGAGCACGGCCACAGCCATCCTCTGAAACATGTCACCCAAATGGTGCTTTTGGGCGGCAGACGGGTCGCTGAACTTCTTGCCAAGTTCGGAATTTTGATGATTGTCCGAAAAAGGCCTTATGTTGGTAAAAGTGCAGAATCTGCCTGGCAACGGAAGCGTTAGCATTCGCTGTAAACCTTGCCTAAACTTACTATTTCAGCAAAATCCATATTTTACATTGTGTGAATGGACGCTTCCCTCTCCTTCCATAAAAGCGGAGAATTGAGGAATCCCTTTTTATTGTGAATCCTGATTGGAGAACTCAGTGTTAGTCTTTGCGTTACAGGCGCGAGCTGCAGCTTCTGTTCTGTCAGAGGAATATTGGCTTTACAGGGAAATTGAATTGTTTGCGCTTGTCACGGCATTCATTATTGTGAGAGCGACAGCCGGAGTCATCTGAGGACAAATGCCTAATATGGGTGTAGAGTTTTTCATTCACAAGACTGTACCTTGGTGCTGTGCCATCTGCTTCACACACAGTTATCTGCTTCTGCGGATTCAAGGTGGACATGCATTGTACAATTTTCACATTCAATCATTTTGTTTGGATCGGGAAGAATAGATGGCATTCCATTTTGCTCGATCAATGGAAACTGGCCGATATCTGGTTGAATCAACTAATTTACTAGATGGAAAATATTGGTTAATCATTGGAGTGGTAGGTGAAAAGCTCGCAAACTTCTCGCTGCAAATAGCGAGCCCTGTATTACTTCCGGGTCTGCACAACAATGTCCCGGAGTAGTACGCATGCCCGTGTCTGCACGCGTCCTTTAGTATGCATGCCCTGGCTCAGCGGTGTGCATCCCTGATTGCAATGACGCGCATCGCTGGGCCAGGACATGTGTAGTAAAGGACGCATGCAGACGCAGGAATGCATGCTACTCCGGGACATTGCGACCCGGAAGTAGTACACGACCAGACTGCCCATAGAGATTCGCTGGCGAGCTGTTCACCAGCATCTCTATTGATCGTAAAGGAATCGGCTGCTGTTCACGTGTTTTTGATGGATGCAGGATTAATCTTTGTTTTCTAAGACACAACATTGTTCATGGGAATCTGTGAAACAATGCAGGGCCAGTGCTTCTGTGAGCAACTCTGCTTACAGCACAGGAGGAGGTGAGCCGGGTGCTCATCAAAACTAGCCGGGTGGAGCACATGGCTAAAAGAGCCTGGGGAGAACACTGTCTCGGGAAGGAGGGGAGCCTCCTTTAAAAAAAATGAATCCACTTATCTGGGGCTTCCTCCTCCTGGGGCGTCGAGGGCACGTCCTGCCTGCCACGGGCTGGAGGAAGCCCTAGGTAAGTGGATTAGTATTTTTTTTATTTTTTAATTATTTATATACATGAACCCTCTCTTTAATGTTTCCCCCATCGTCCTCAGCAGCCTCGTTCCAGTGCTGGCAGCCCACAAAAAAACCAAAATATTATCAGGGGGTTTCCGCTCGTGTCTGTGTAGAGAAGACCCGATCAGGTTCGGCTATTTCCGCCGGGCCCCAGGTGTAGTACGCCTGCGTGCATTGGTGGCAAGCGGACTTTTTGAAGGTCCCTGTGCTGGATCACATCTGCTGAGGATAGGGATCAAGAGGCTTTCCCTTTCTGAGGCAAGTAACCCATAGGGGCACTCTTCCGCTTTAGGTTTACTTTAACCACTTAATGACAAGCAGGCATATTAAAACGGCCTGGCCTCTTAACGGCTCCAAGACGTTTATATAAGTCAAGCAGCGCTGCTGCAGCTGTGCACGTTCCCACAAGGGTGCGTGTGCGTTCCTGCGAGAGTGCACGTGCGATCAGTAAAACAAGAAACACAACATAGGAAAAAAATTACCTTTTTATTTTCAAATATATTGTCACCATACTTTGTACTAGGGACTTAAAGAGACTCCGTAACAAAAATTGCATCCAGTTTTTTATCATCCTACAAGTTCCAAAAGCTATTCTAATGTGTTCTGGCTTACTGCAGCACTTTGTACTATCACAGTCTCTGTAATAAATCAACTTCTCTCTCTTGTCAGACTTGTCAGCCTGTGTCTGGAAGGCTGCCAAGTTCTTCAGTGTTGTGGTTCTGCTATGAACTCCCCCTTCCAGGCCCCTCTATGCACACTGCCTGTGTGTTATTTAGATTAGAGCAGCTTCTCTCTTCTCTCATCTTTTACAAGCTGGATAAATTCGTCCTCTGAGCTGGCTGGGCTTTCACATAGTGAGGAATTACAGCCAAGGGCAAAGCTGTTTGCAGGAAGAAAAGAGCAGCCTAAAACTTCAGTGCATGAGAGATGCAGGGGGAAAGAAACACACAAATGATCTCTTGAGATTCAAAAGGAAGGCTGTATACAGCCTGCTTGTGTATGGATGTATTTTCTATGTGTGGACATACTGTACATCAACCTACTTCCTGTTTTGGTGGCCATTTTGTTTGTTTACAAACAAACTTTTTAAAACTGTTTTTAACCACTTAAAATGCGGCGGGGAGCGGCGAAATTGTGACAGAGGGTAATAGGAGATGTACCCTAACGCACTGGTATGTTTACTTTTGTGTGATTTTAACAATACAGATTCTCTTTAATTCAAAATATTGTGATAACCAGGACAAATAGGCAGATAGTGTGGGTTTTATGTACAGTAGCAGTGTTTATATTAAAACTATACGGGATGAAATTTGAGTGTTTTATTTATTTATTTTTTCCTCCTTGTCTTTACTTTTAAAATGCATAGAAAATATAGTAATTACTGAAAACAAATATCAACCCCAAAAAGCCCAATTGGTGGTGGAAAAAAGATATATACACAGTAATAATTTCATTGTGATTAGTAGCGTAAAAAACAGGGCTGTGGAGTCGGAGTCTGAGTCGGGGCAATTTTGGGCACCCGGAGTCGGAGTTGTGGTTTCAGAAACTGAGGAGTTGGAGTCGGAAGATTTTTGTACCGACTCCACAGCCTTGGTAAAAACCCCTTTGGGGTGAAGTGGATGAAGAGAAACCGTGATCAAGAATTGAACTTCATCCCAATCAGTAGCTGATACCCCCTTTTTCCCATGAAAAATATTTTCCTTTTCACAAACAGATCATCAGGGGGGTTTGTATGGCTGATATTGTGGTGAAATACATCCCACAGTGCGATGTCAGGACCATGGTGCTGACAACACATTGTGGGAGCCTTGTTGCATTGTAGGAAATAACAGCTGTTTACAGCTGGGTCCAACTGCCAAAAAAGCAAGCAGCATCTCCATCCACTGACCTTACCTGCCAGCAGTAAAAAAGTAAAATTTCAGAATGTAAACCAGGGAGAGGAAAGATTTTACAATGCGCAAACGCTGACTAAATAATTTATGCATAATTATTGTAAAATTAAAGCAATTTTTTGTTTATTTTCAGAGTGAATTTTTTTTTTACTACACTGTATGTAGGTTTCCAATAACTCAGTCATGAAATGGTTTAAAATAAGACGATTTTAAAAGAGGATGTCACACCTCCCACACAGGTTTTACATAACATTTTGTGCTTGGCTGAGCCTGTCCACCCCTTACCATCATACCATCATGGACAGCTGTTTGCTAGTCTTGCATTTATGCAAATGGATAAAATATCTTCTATGCCAGAGCTGTTATCATACAGTGCTGTGAAATGGAAAGTATTCTGCTGTGTCTGTGGTTGGGCCCTTCTGTGCGGTGGTCAGTCTGGAGTTACTGATACAGAAGAGAATGTTTTAGGCTGGGGGATGTTAAGCCGGAGTTGTGGTTTGTGTGGGCTCTCGACTGTGGGAAATATTCATGATACGGTTAAATGTGATTTAAGGTAGTTTTTCGTGTTTGAATGAGGTGTTTTCCAAGCTTGGGGATTGGAAGCTATTAGATATGGTCCAATATTAGGCATGAATCATGCCTCTGCATTGCACGATAGGCTATTCTTCCTTCATCACCGTTCGACTGAATTGGGAATATTCCCCCCCCCCCCCCCCCCCCCGCTCTTTCTATGCCTGTACAGACTATGCTTGACCAAAGCAGAATGGGATGATTCCTGGTGTTATTCCAACCGCCAAGGTTCTGTAATGAGAGCAACCAGGAGTCCTGTGGTGCCGTAAAGTTGGCACGTGTAGGGTAATGAAATATACTCACAAGGGTGGGTTGCAACCACCGACAAAGACTCCAGAAAATAACAGTTCCCGTTTGGTATCCCGGATCTGCTCCGCAGGCACTGGTCGGTGACTCTCCTTGGGTTTTTGGACACTGGTTGTACCATATATACTACCCAGGAGGGTTGGACTACAACTAAGAATAAAAAGTACCTAAGTCTGTAGCAGTAGTGGGTCTACACCCACGACTGCAATAGGCTTAGGCACTTTTTTATTAGCCTGATGAAGTGGCCAAGTACTCGAGAAAAACGTTCTTGCGTGCATCATTAAAATTATTTCTACCCATCTGGGGTTTGTCTATTCGTGGAGGTAAAAGCCAATTACCCTTAAGGTGCCTACACACATGCGACTATAGTCGTTTGAAATGATCGTTCCCGGATCATTTCAAACGATGAACGTTTGAAAAAAGCAGCCATCGACCATGAAGTCTAACGACGGACGAGCTAGATCGTTCAAAATGAATGATCTAGCTTGGCGGATTTTTCCCAACGACGATCGTTTGCAAAAGTAGTATATCGTTGGAAACGATCGTTCGTACTAGGCTTGACATGCGCATTTCACTGTTTCTCCATGGAACTTTTCACTTTTATGCGCAGGCGCAATAGTTGCTTTATTTGTTGTAACGTTCGTTTTTAACGATCAGATCGTATTACACCTTTTACAACTAACTTTACTTAGGTCGTTCTTTCTTCAATTAAAAGTTTGTTCGTCATTCATAACAAACGATCGTTGTTGCATGTGTATACGTAGCATTATACCTTTTATGATTTAAACCGTGTGAGGACCACAGGCTTGCAACACCCTAGTGACCAGGCCATTATTTTTATTTTATTTTTTACAGTTTAGTGCTGTGCATCGTTAACAGTTTATTACTTGGCCATCCAACTTGGCATACAAATCAATCTTGCCTCCTTTTCTTGCCACCAACAGAGCTTTCTGTTGGTGGCATTTGATTGCTGCTGCACTCCATTTCATTTAACCCTCCTGGCGGTCTATTAAAAACCGCCAGGGGGCAGCAGAGCAGTTTTATTTTCTTTTTTAATTTTTTTTTTTTTCAAATCATGTAGCAAGCCCAGGGCTCGCTACATGATGGCCGCTGTGCAGCGGCATCCCCCCCACCCTCTTCGATCCCCTCCGGCGATTTCCGATCAGGAAATCCTGTTCAAAGAACGGGATTTCCTGGAGGGCTTCCCCCGTCGCCATGGCGTCATCGCTGTCGTGACGTCATTGTGAGTCCCGATCTACCCCTCAGTGCTGCCTGGCACTGGTTGGCCATGCAGCGCACGGGGTCTGGGGGGGGGGGGGGGCGAGCGGCGGCTAATCGGCGCGGTGGCGATCGGAGTGCACATGCAGCTAGCAAAGTGCTAGCTGCCTGTTGCAAAAAAAATTATGCAAATCGGCCCAGCAGGGCCTGAGAAATCCTCCTGTGCGGCATAGCCTGTGCTCAGCACGGACTTACCGCCAGGGAAGTTAAGCAGCACTCAATTTCATCTGAAATGAGAATTTTTATTTATTTTTTTGTCTCGTTCTTTTTTTTTTTTCCTTTTACTCTGCCAGCCGTGGCTGCTTGCTAGCAGGCTGATAATGGAGCGGAGCTCCGTCACTCAGCGGGGATGCGCATGATCCCCGCTAATCTTTGCTCCCAGGACTTGTGACGCCGTTCGGCGTTAGGCGGTCGGAAAGGGGGTAAGATATTCTTGGCGCCTCCCGCAGTTTTCTTCTTTCGCCAGTGTGAGCAGTTTCTGGGTTCAAAGTGCATTGGTGCTTCTGGATTTTCTTCACCAATCAGTAGTTACTCTGCGACAGCCATCCTTTTTTGTATTAAAGTGTGCTTAAAGTGGATCCTAGAGAAACTTTTACTCCTTGCATAATTGTGTTCCTTTCATATAGTTTATAGGGCATATCTCGAACCAAATACTTTTTAGTTTTTTGTTTTAATACTCTAATTCCCTGTAAACTAAACAAGCCTCACCCACAGCTTTTCAGAGTGCCTTGGCACTGTAGCAAGGGCTTATGGGAGCTCAGACTGGGCAGGAGGATGGGGAGGTGTAACTAGCCAGAGATTGCAGAGGGGAGGAGGGGGAATTGGGTTTTCACAGGCTAAGGGCTGGAGATGCAGAACGGCTTGCCTGTGTGTAATGTTTACAAACAGAACATGGCTGCTGTCATTGTATTACAGGAAGAAATGATCATATTCTGCTGAAGCTGTTTACAGCTAGATTTGCTATGTAAACAATCTAAACTTTAGATAAGATATATAGACCAGTTACTTGTTATAGTTAGTTTTTCGTCTCGGATCTGCTTTAAAGGGAACCTGAAGGGCCCGAAACTGGTCGCATTGTTGATCGGGTATGCACTTGGTGGCACAGATGCCTGTAGATTGTAAGCTTACAAGAGCAGGGTCAAATATCTATTGCTGGATGCCTTGATATTACTCTTGAAGTATGTATGTTGTACTTGTGTTGCTGGCTGTTGTAAATATGTATTAGTTCATACTCTGTGCAGTATCACAGCAGATGTTGGTACTATAGAATTTATTTAGTATCCTATATAGTAAAAACCCTATGGGCCCGTTCACACTGCATGCGTTTCCAGCCGCGTTTTGGAAACGCGTGTAGGTGGCCAAAACGCACGACATCAGACATTGCATAGAGTGCAATGTCTAATGTTCACACTGCATGCGTTCCGGACCTGTGCGGTCCGGGAACGCATGCTGCACGCAGATTTTGCAAAAACGCGTGGCTGTCCCATTCACTTTTCAGTGATGGGATCAGCCACGCAACGCACACAAACGCGGATGGCCATGCGTTCGTACGCGTTGCAGTCCGCACGGCTGGCCATCCGCATTTCTGATCTGAACGGGCCCTAACTGTCCCTGTGTCATCCTTGTGTCCGTGGTTTTTGGCTATTGTGCGTGTTTAGCCTTTTGGACGGGTGCGTGTGCATGCGCACTGACATGCGGCGGTGAGAGA
Organism: Hyperolius riggenbachi; assembly: GCF_040937935.1. Classification (NCBI taxonomy): domain Eukaryota; kingdom Metazoa; phylum Chordata; class Amphibia; order Anura; family Hyperoliidae; genus Hyperolius; species Hyperolius riggenbachi. The sequence goes on from NC_090650.1 coordinate 432,372,456, forward strand.
GAGACCTAAGGCTCATACACACATCAGACTATAGTCTTTGGAAAATGAAAGATCACAGACCAATCTTACCACCATTCATGTAGTATGAGAGCCATACTCTACACAGTCTATTCTATGGAGCTGAACTCCCCATCAGATAAAAATCTTTGCAAGATGCTGCACACACAGCTGCTGTACAGACACAAAAGATCAGTATCTGCAAAAGATCTGTTCCTGCCAAAAATCCATTCCTGCAAATTGCAATGATAGTCTATGAGATCCGCAGATCATCATACACACATTTAACTGACATTCATCTGCAGATCAAGCAATCATCTGCAGATCTGAAAATCCATCCTGGTGGATCTGATCTGCAGATGAATGTCAGTTAAATCATGTGTGTATGATGATCTGCAGATCTCATAGACTATCATTGCAATTTGCAGGAATGGATTTTTGGCAGGAACAGATCTTTTGCAGCTACAGATCTTTTGAGTGTGTGCAGCATGTTTGTATGCAGCATCTTGCAAAGATTTTTTTTCTGATGTGGAGTTCAGCTCCATAGAAAAGACTGTGAAGGTATGGCTCTCATACTACATGGAAGGGGGTAAAATTGGTCTGTGATTTTTCATTTTCAAAAGACTATGGTCTGATGTGTGCATGTGGCCTTAGAGCCCGTTTTTAAACTGGCTTAGGTCTACTAGTTTACAAGATATAATGCTGACATCTGCAGTGCTTAAAGGATATCAGAGCTGTAAAAACAAAAGTTAAAGTGAAGCTCCAGACTAAAAATCTACTCAGCAGCACTAAAAAGGCTTGGTGTATCTTTAATTTTCACAGCATCAAAACTGTTTTTCTTACTCAAGCCTCATTTTTAGCTGCACAGAAGCTAAGCACTGCTCCGTCAAAGTAATCTGCCTGGGGATTTTTCCCCTGATGCTGTGCAAAGCATGATGGGATTTCTGATTTTGTTCTTGTTGCCTAGTGCGTGTAGCTGGGAGGGGTTATCAGGACACAGGACAGTTGGAACTGTATCATGCTCCCTGTCGCCTCAATTCTGCCCAAAAAGATGGCTGCCCCATAAAATCACAAACATTTCCCTGTGCTTTTAAAACAGTGGCTAAGAGATTACTTAACTAAAGGCCCATACTGGCGGATCGCTTAAGACCAGTCTTATCAGCCGAACGACGGACTGTACACACGCCTGATTTGACATACGGACGACTGAACGACGGGATGTCCAAACGACTCTAAAAAAAAAAAATCAGACGTGTGTATGGGCCTTAACTGAATTGACAGTATGTTTGTTTAGGCTGAAATTCCTCTTTTAGCTTTACTTACCTGCTTCTTCCACCCCATTAGAAGTTTATCTGGTCCAACGCTGCCCTGCAGGGTGCTTCTGACATCAGCTGGGTTGTGGGCTCCTGCACATGCGTGTGGGTCTTTGTGAACTCCGGAGAACGCTCTCGGCTATAGGGGAATGGTCACACGTGTCTCATACACAGAAGCCCGTGACCCAGCTGAGGTCATCAATCGTATGGAGGTGACAGCGGCACACTGGACCGCATTGACTTCTAGGGGCTTGAAGATGCCCCAGGTAAGTAAAGCTCAACTATTTTTGCTTGTTTCAGCTCAGTTATCCTTAAATTCCACTTCCCAGTAAACTAATTTAATTTAAAGCAGGCCCAAACCAAACGTTTATTTTTTGAATATTTTTTTTTTTTTTTATTCAGAATATTTAGTTGCACTACTCTGACACATACAAAAATAAACACTCCAAGCCTATGAGCATTTCAGTGCATGCTTTTCACCCTTCTCTTTGGAGGCAGCCATTAGCAATTCCTCCTTTGCTGGACACCATCTACTCCACCAGTCTGCCGGATTCTGTCCCGACAATATGAAAGGAAGGGAGGGGTTCCTCCAATAAATGTAAAATATTTTATATTTGTCATGCAGCTGAAAAAAGGGCTGCTATTTCTTATTATAATTTAGAAAATAGATTTTATTTCTGAAATCTTGCATTTTTATCTTGGGTCCACTTTAACCACTTCGCCATATCTGGACGCATATATCCGTCCAGATAGGCAGTGGTGCTGCAGCCGTGTGGTGCGCGCGATCGGGCGCGCGCCCGCTGCCTCCCGCTGCCCCCCCGATCAGTGAATGGGAATATAATTCCCATTCACCGATCCAAGTCCCCGGCAGAAATACCGACGCTTTCTCATCAGAGAGCGTGGTATTTCTGCCCCCAGGAAACAACTTCTCTTCATTTTAGTTCCTAGATGCGACATCGTTCGCATCTAGGAACTTTTTGAATGTGGCCATCTTGTGGCCAAATAGTAAACTGCACCCACATACCTGAATTGAACAAAAAATACATTATTTTACATCTAAAATTGGCTATTTACCTCCCAAACTAAAATTACCCAAATACATTTTTGTATTAAAAAAAATAATAAAAAAAATTACAATAAAAAAAAAAAAAACTACATAGTTACCTAAGGGTCTGAACTTTTTAAATATACATGTCAAGAGAGTATCTTATTACATTTTTTAAAATTATAAGCTTGTAAATAGTGATCGACGCAAATTGAAAAAATGCACCTTTATTTCTAAATAAAATATCGGCGCCATAAATTGTGATAGGGACGTAATTTAAATGGTGTAATAAGCGGGACAAATGGGCACATAAAATGCATGGGTTTTAATTACTGTAGCATGTATTAATTTTAAACTATAATGGCTAAAAACTGAGAAATAATGTTTTTTTTCCATTTCTATCTTAATCTTCCTGTTAAAATGTATTTACAGTAAAGTGGCTCTTAGCAAAATGTACTACCTAAAGAAAGCCTAATTAGTGGCGGAAAAAACGAGATATAGATCAATTAATTTTGATAAGTAGCGATAAAGTTATTAGCGAATGAATGGGAGGTGAACATTGCTTGGATGCATAAGATTTTCGAAGCTGTAGGCTGAAGTGGTTAAAGAGAAACTCCGACCAAGAATTGAACTTTAAACCAATCAGTAGCTGATACCCATTTTACATGAGAAATCTATTCCTTTTCACAAACAGACAATCGGGGGTCGCTGTATGACTGATATTGTGGTGAAACCCCTCCCACAAGAAAAGTATGTACTCCTGGCAGTTTTCTGTCTGTGAACCTTGCTGCATTGTGGGAAATGGCTGTTTCCAACTGCCAAAAAAGCATGCAGCAGCTACATTACCCGCCAACAGTAAAAATGTCACCATGTAAGGGCTAGTTCAGACGGATGCTTGCGGAGCGTTTACTGCCAGCGTTCGGGGCTTGGCGTTAAACGCTCCCATTCAAGTGAATGGGAGCATTTGTATCAAGCTTTTACGCGCGTTTACATGAACGCGGCGTTCGGGTACCGATTTTCACTGGCGTTCAAGGAGCCCCTGGAAGCTACATGTTGCTTCCAGGGGCAGTTAACCGCGACGGGTAATGTTCCCCTAGGGGAAGAAAAAACGTGACCGCATCCGAACGCAATGCGAACGCTGCTGAAAGCCCGAACGCATTGCTGCCGCGATGCCAACGAACGCGACGCCTCCAAACGTCCGTCTGAACCAGCCCTAATAAATGTTAGAAAGTAAATTGGGATTTAAAAGATTTTACAATGGGCAAACGCTGACTAAATCATTTATTTAAAAATGAAGCACTTTTTTATTATTTTCACTGGAGTTCCTCTTTAAGGATCCTAAAACACCTAATCTTCCACTGGAGTAGTGACCTCTCATAACCCCATAATGTGGGTTCATTTGCAGGCCATTCTGCATCCCTGAATCGGTGCTTTGTGACGCAGCACCTGTCTCCCTGCTTCAGCTCATCAGTGTCTGTACTCCTTCCATAAAAATTTGTCAGAAGGGTAAGGTGAGTGGAGGCTGCTGTGCTCCAGAGCATGACCAGGTGTCAGCATGTGGGTGGGTGGGGTTGTTTCTAGTAAAGATGACTAGCAGGACTCTTAATCTTCATCTGGGTTTGCGATGACCCACCCTGTGTGGCGCTGGGGTCAAAACGACAGTAGGAGTGAAGTCCATACCACATCCAAAAAATAAAATGTACTTTACTGTAAAGCCATAAAAGCTTTGGTATAGCTGCAGCCATCTTTTATGGATAATAAAATATGTTTTTATTCTTTGGAAGTGCTGCGGACCTCAACTTCTCCAGTGATTCGTGAGATAACAAATTACTGATCAGCTGTTTGGAAGCAAGTTACTCGATGTTTTTTGACAGAATTCTGTATAAAATGTTTATGTAGCACTAAGCTTGAGAAGGTCCATACAGTGCAATAATGGACACCTTGTATCTGGCAAATGAAAAAAGTGCTTTCCAACCAGGAAAGCTGCAAACTTATAAGGCTGGGAGCACACTTGTCTGTGCGGAAAACAAGTTTTCTGCAGTTTTTTTTTTTTTCCTGCATTTTTCTGACAAGTGGATTTAGGCTGTTTTTGTAAGCCCTTGTGTTTTGTGCTTTTCATCTTTTTTTTCAATGGAGAAAAAGTAGTGTCCTATTTATTTTATGAAAACACAGGCATCCCCCTCCAATAGGACAGCAGTGTATGTGAATCGCATGCTGTGCACTTTTTAAAAGTTATATTACAAATGCAGATATGACCTGTACAGGGCTGAGGAGTCAGAGCAATTTTTTGGACACCTGGAGTCGGTGGTTTCATAAACTGTGTAGTTGGATGAATTTTTTATTTTTTTTTTGTACCGATGCCACAGCCCTGTGCCCGTACTGTAACTTTTTTTTTTTTTTTTGTGCATGTTTCCCGCACCTGTAGGAAGCACTTGCAATTCCAACAAGTGTGCTCCCAGCCTAATTTGAATTTGGTTCATTATGGTTGCCTTAGGTGTTATTTGAATGCTGAACAGTAGAGCTTAGAGTTTTTAAGTTGTGTGGGGTTTTTTTTTTTTTCCCCCAGTTTTTTATGTTTGTATTGTTGCACTTTTTGCTTTATTATGAACCTGGCATTTTTGTTTTTCCTTCATCTGTGTTGGTTAATGTTTTGTTTTGAAGAAGACTTCATGAACTGAGATCTATGCCCTTTCTGGAAGAGGAACACAGGAATTCTCATTGGACTTGACTTTGAATAAGGATTACATTGGTAATTTTCACCTTTCCCAACCTTTTTTTTTTTTTTTTCTTTTTGTGGAAAACTTTTATCACCAGTCTTTTCAACTGTCTACTTCTCACGGAATTGCCTCGTTCGACAGGACTGCCCATGTGGAGTGGACAGCCTTGTCTGAGGTTCTGTTTTTGTTGGGTATCTGCCTGAAAGGAATTCCTGACTGTCGCTGCTGTGGAGGCTAAAGTTTCAACTAAAAAAATGAACATTTTTAATCTAAAGATCATAAGCCATACGGGCCCAGGCTTTTATTTACATTAGGAATTGGATTTTGAGGATTCCCTGAAGCTTATGTACACACTTTAGGCTTTCCTCAGCCAACAGTCATTCTTGATCATCTCGTTTGGAAAATGAAAGTGTGTGTGCAGAAGTCTTACGATGTCTCTGGTCTCCATTCTGGTTAACCGTGAGCGCCCATTGCGCTAGCCTGTTTTTTTTTTTTTTCTAAAGTTCTCAAAGGAAATGATGCTTTCACAGCAAAGTACCTCTCACAGGGTCTTTTTTTTTCCCCGTCTTCCTTCTATTTTCACCACTTCCTTCTATGAGCACCACATGCTACTCAGCCAAAAGCTGAGCAGCATGTCTGTACAGGTCTTGTTCCTAAAACTCCTCCCCAAATTGATCCTTCATATTCATTTGGGCAATAGTTAAGTTATAGATGTTAACTGTATATTTTATATTGCATATAATTTACATGTATCGCTCAATGATATGTTAAGAGTTTGTATGTAAGTGTAGGAGCAATTTTTATTTTATTACAGTAGAATCTCTTTATCGTAAACTCCAGGGGACCAGGAAAAGTAGTTTACTAGATCATACGTTTACTATATCAGAATTGGTTATTAATTTCATGTTTTATAGATGCAGTTGCTGGGAACTGATTGCTCAGTTTACTGTAGTCAGAGGTTTACTATGAGATTCTACTGTATATATAAATGACTTGTATCGCTCATTGATATGTTGTGTTTTCTTAGCTATTACCTGCTAGAACAGAGTAAATTTAGTTGTTGTTTTTTTTTTTTTTTTTTTTTTTTTTTTTTTTTTTTTTTGCTCGTTGCAGGTTTTTTGGGTTGATTCCTTTTTTTAAGATTTCTTGTGTTGTCTTTCTTACTAACCGTCAATCATCATTTTTTCAGATAACGTCGCAGTTACGATCGTCTATAAACTGGCCTCTTGTGGATTGACCTCCTATCATAGAATAGCTGTGCCCCTCCTTGCATGATGGTATCCCCTACTTCCTGTTTGTTTTTTGTCCCTTTTTCGTTGTGTGAATATGTGTGTGATTATGGGTAATTCCTCCAGAGCTGTGCACATGTGTATTGTGGTGGTTTTTGTTTCCACATTTTCTTTGTTTTGATTTTAGTTTTTTTTAAACACTGGGTGTTGTGTGGGTGCATTTGCATCACTTTTAAGTACTTATTTTATGCTGTTTAACCATACCCACCCTCTTTCATTTGTTACTGCTACCAATAGGCCTAAACTAACTTTATTGAGAAATTAGGGATGAAATTTTGGTCCAATCAGGGGACAGTTTCCCGCTATTTAAAAGCTCATGACCAGAACTGCCCTAAGGCCAGAAACCCACTAGGGGTGACTTCTAAGCACTAGTGATTTGAAAAAGCTCTAGCTAATGCAATGCTATGGGGGATTTTTATGAAATCATATCGCTGAAGTGGGATTACACCCATAGCATTACATTAGCAAGAGCTTTCAAATTGCAAAGAGCTCAGAAAATCGCTCCTAGAGGGTTTCTGGCCTAAAACCATGTTTGTCTGTGTAAGGACAGCATGCAGATGAGACAAGTGCAGTGTTCATTGAGATACAGTTGTGTTCAAAATTATTGAACTGAAATTGAGTGTTTTGGCCAGTTTGAGATTGATTTTGATCATTTTAGTCATCTTGTTTACAATTAAATCAAAGAGGCACTTGTAAGTCAGACAGATATAACATAACATTTATAATGAAATAACTACAAACGTCTTTTCTGTGCTCACATCATTATCAGTTTTATTCATAAACATAGAACAAAGAATTGAACTGACTCTTGGGTGCATGCAGAAATATTCTTAATTATTTATTTTGAATAATTTAATTAGATCAATAAAGTAAAAAAAGATTAAGTATCAAAAATTGCATGGATATACAGACACAATACACAACAAATAACAAATACACACATACAAAAACACTCTTAAAAATTGGACAAAATATCCCAATTGAAGGGAGGCTGCAGTCCTCCTGACCTGGCCAGTTAAATGGTTTCTGTGGTGCTCACAAAGTGACACTGTCACCTAATGAGCAATTGTAACCACATATGTAGGTAACTCAAAATTGCAATTCGCCAAACTCCAAAAAATGCTCTAAAAAGCTCAAAAAATGCTCAAAAATGCCCATATGCAGCCAATCAATTAATTGCTGGAAAGAGTCCCGCCATGTATTATGAATGCAGGTAGTCCTGGACCCAATCGCAGTCACCCAGGAAGTCCACAAATCCGTGGGACTAATGTGTGCAGTCACCGTAGTGTAAAGCCTCTCTTAGCCCAGAGAAAAAGTTCCAGCACAGACAGGGATATCAATACATGCATCAAAACACCAATGTGGATGGTTCAAATGTAATCCAAAATGCAGTTAGATCAGCAGACATTGATAGCAGCAAAGCAGGCAAGCTGGGTTAGCTGGATTAGAAATCAGCAGTTTGGGAGCAATTAGGATGGTTCAAATGTAATCCAAAATGCAGTTAGATCAGCAGACATTGATAGCAACAAAGCAGGCAAGCTGAGTTAGCTGGATTAGAAATCAGCAGTTTGAGAGCAGTTAGGAGGCAGTTCACAAGCGCTGCATGAAATAATGCATAGTTACCATCCAATGTGGATGAGCCCAAGGAAGTACAGGCCTCTAATCCAAAATGCAGTTAGATCAGCAAACATTGATGTAAAAACACTTGTTAGTGGCAAAGCAAAAAAGCTAGATTAGCTGGATTAGCAAGCAGCAGTTTCTGGGCAGTTATAAGGCAGTTCATGAGCGCTGCATGGAGTAATGCATAGTTACCATCCAGTGTAGATGACCCCAAGTGACATTCATTCTTAGTACAACATCCTTTTCCAGTTATAAGTTTTTAAACGTGAAGCATAGCTTGACACAAGTGTTTTGCAGCGATCTATGGGTATCTTAGCCCATTCTTCATGGGCAAAAGCCTCCAGTTCAGTCACATTCTTAGGCTTGTGCGCTGCAACTGCTTTCTTTAAGTCCCACCAGAGGTTCTCAATTAGATTTAAGTCTGGTGACTGATGGCCACTCCAAAATGTTCCAGCCTTTAACCACATAACGACCAGCTAATGCCGATAGGCGGCGTTTGTGGTTTTCCATGGAACGAGCGGCCGTTCCATTTCAGTTCGCGGAGGGTGTCTCTGTGAACAGCCTGCGAGCCTCCGGTCGTGGCTCGCAGGCGAAATGTAAACACGCGGGGAAGAAATCCCCTGTGTTTACATCATACGGCGCTGCTATTGCAGCAGCGCCGTTAAGGAGATCGGCGATCCCCGGCCTTTGGCCGGGGATCGCCGCAGTCTGATAGGCTGGAGCCTATTAGAGGCGGCGCAGGACGGATCGCCGTCCTGTGCTGCCCACAGTAAGGAGGGAGGGGTTGAATAGCGCTGCGGAGGGGGGCTTTGAGGAGCCCCCCGCTAAACCACAACAGCTGGCGTCGATCAGAACCCCCCCAGGCAGTCTGATCGCCCTGTCTGCTGATCTGTGCTGTGGGCTGGAGAGCCCACGCAGCACTGATCAGCGAATTATCCCCTGGTCCTTAACTGGTTAATCTGCAACCATGCTCTAGTGGACTTGGAGGTGTGCTTGGGATCATTGTCCTGTTGAAAGGTCCAATGTCCCAAGCCTCAGGTTTGAGACGGACTGCATCACATTTTCTTCCAATATCTCCTGGTACCTTGCACACGCTGAAGCTTCCCTGTACCTGCAGAAGCAGAACAGCCCCAAAGCATGATTGACACCCCCCCTCCCCCGCCATGCTTCACAGTAGGCAAGGTGTTCTTTTCTTCATAGGCCGCCTTCCTCCTCCAGAGCGTTGATCCATGGGCCCAAACTGTTCTAATTTTGTTTCATCAGTCCACAGAACACTGCCACAAAAGTCTTGGGATAGTGTTCTGTGGACTGATGAAACAAAATTAGAACGGTTTGGGCCCATGGATCAGTGCTATATTTGTTCTGTGCAATAGTTCAGGTCTACTTCAAGAAAAAATAAATCTGCTGGGATCCTCCACACCCTTCCCCCGGGCCATGCAAAGTGTGGGAGCAGTTGAGCTAGTCGCCTACCTGCTGCCGCTTGCTCCCATGTCCTCTTTGTACTGCTGGGGCTTCTCCCGGTTTCTTTTACATGAACCTTAAAACGAGTACAAAAAAAGTTTCACTTTTCCACAGCCCCCTGCAGACGTCCTGTGCCTGCACCAGGAAAAAGGTTCTTCCAGTCCCCCGCAGCCAGACAGTTTCGTTTTCCCATCTGCGGCGCCATGGTCGCACGCATTCCTCAATTGCACTCCAGTGGCAATCCTACACATGCGCAGGACGGGTATGGCGCAGGATGCATGTGGCAAGAGGTGGGCTGGCTGCAGGAAGAACTTTTTTTTGTTTGTTTTATTCCTGGCTTTGGCACAGGGAGATCTTCAGGGGGCCTGTGGAAGCCCCATGTAAGTGACTACAACATTGAGTAGTTTGACCACCTTTTTAGTTTGCTTACCTTTCATATCTCCTCTAGAGAAGCCTTAAAGGGCAACAGAAGTGAGAGGGATATGGAGGCTGCCATGTTAATTTCCTTTTAAGCAATACCAGTTGCCTGGCAGTCCTGCTGATCCTCTGCCTCTAATGCTTTTAGCCATAGACCCTGAACAAGCATGCAGCAGATCAGGTGTTTCTGACATTCTTGTCGGACCTGACAAGATTAGCTGCATGCTTGTTTCTGGTGTTGTTCAGACACTACTGCAGCCAAATAGATCAGCAGGGCTGCCAGGCAACTGGTATCGGTTAAAAGGAAATAATTATGGCAGCCTCCGTATCCCTCACTTCAGTTGTCCTTTAATATTTTGGGCTCAGGTTCTTTTGTGTATTTAGAAGGGCAGTTGTGCTGATCTCCACTAGCAGCTGCTGTGTCTTATGTGACCCCTTCTGATCCTGCTGTCTTGTGAAGATCAGAGGGCTGACTGTTCCCTGTCTGTGTTTATAAGCCGCTATTGTAGGTGGTCTGGATTATAGAAAAATTTTAGTCTTTAGGGCCCTATTGGAAACTTGTAGCTGCATAGACACACACTGTGGACTGATCAAGCTAAGCCAGCGTGACATGGCTGTTATGGGCTTCAATGGGGAGAATATGCTCAGTTCTATTCGTTTTCATGATTGAGGACAAATTAAAGAGAACCCGAGGTGGGTTTAAAGAATGTTATCTGCATACAGAGGCTGGATCTGCCTATACAGCCCAGCCTCTGTTGCTATCCCAAACCCCACTAAGGTCCCCCTGCACTCTGCAATCCCTCATAAATCACAGCCGTGCTGTGAAGCTGTGTTTACATCTGTAGTGTCAGTCTCAGCTGCTCCCCCGCCTCCTGCATAGCTCTGGTCCCTGCCCCCGTCCCTTCCCTCCAATCAGCAGGGTGGGAAGGGAGGCAGGCGGGGACAGGAGTTCTGCAGGAGGCGGGGAGAGCAGCAGACTGACACTATAGAGATAAACACAGCCAGCTCTGACAAGCTGTTTGTCAGCAGCGTGGCTGTGATTTATGAGGGACTGCAGAGTGCAGGGGGACCTTGGGGGGGGGGGGGGGGGGTTGGGATAGCAACAGAGGGTGGGCTGTATAGGCAGATCCAGCCTCTGTATGCAGATAATATTCTTCAAACCCACCTCGGGTTCTCTTTAAGCCTCTGAAACTTACTGGTTGTTTATAGGCAAGATCAGTGAGATTTTTATCTATTGTATTTATAAAGCGTCAACATATTACGCAGCGCTGGACATTAGTTTAGGTTGCAGACAATATTTAGGGGTAACATACAGCAATATGACAATACAGGAATACAAGAAAAACCAGATCAGGCAGCACAGTATGAGTACCAGGTAATGCTTAGTCACTGGAGATTAATTAGACTTTGAGCTTGGTGTTTGTGGTGCACCTGCAGGGATTTTTTTTGTATATTTTGCTTCTCCCAAATACACTAACTACTAGTCACTGGAGGGGAACATGGAGATTTGGCAAGTTGAGTTCATGCAAATGCATTGTATGGGTGCACAGTAATGGAGGCGCATGATCAGGTAGGACACAAAAGGACCCTGCCCAAAGGCTTACAATCTAGAGGGAGAGGTAAGGACACGAAAGGTAGGGGACCAGAATTCAGCTGCGGGTTAAGAGCATGTATGAGGGGTAGTAGGCCAGAGAGAAAAGGTGAGTTTTGAGGGCTTTCTTGAAGATGTTGCAGGGGGCTGCCCTATTGGGTGGAGGTAGGGAGTTCCATAGTGTTGGAGCAGCTCTTGAGAAGTCCTGGAGGCATGCATGGGACTGGGTGATGCGAGGGCAGTCAGGCGAAATTCATTTGAGGTGCGGAGTAAGCGGCTAGGTGTACCTGAGTAAGATCAGAAATGTAGGTTGGACAGGTTTTGTGGACAGATTTGTAGGTCAGACACAGTATCTTGAATCTGATTCTGGACTGGATAGGAAGCCAGTGGAGGGATTCACGGAGGGGAGCCGCGAGAGATGCAAATGGCTTCACCTTGCATTCAAATTTTATGTAAATGTTATGCAGCTGGTACCTGGACCAGTAAAAAAACATAAAAAAAAAAATTTGAAGTTATTGTAATTGGTCCAATTTTCAAGCTGCATATTTACTTGATATTTGAATGAAAAGTTAGAACCGCCATGTATGACACGACTCCGGCATGTTGTGGACCGAGCGTTAGAAGTCAGTGGATGATGAGATGCAAATCTAGCTTCCATACAAACTTCTTCATGACAAAAGGTCCAGCGCACACCTTGATAAAATCACACTATCATAAACGGTCCATTTCACTGCTGAGACTTTCAATCATTAATGCTTCTGAACAGTTGTTGTCAATCAACACCAACAGTTGTCATCAATCCACCAACTATTGGCATCACAAGCATTGGTGATTTCAAGTCTCTGCAGTGAAATGGACTGTTTGATAGTTTAATTTTTATCAAGATGTGTGCTGGACCTTTTTGTCATGATTTTGTGAACTACTTGCTATACTTGGTTGAGAGCGCACTCTCTCTCACTTTTTAGGTTTAAAGAGATCAGAGCACTTTGACATTTTTGATGGCATACAAACGTCCTGCAATCTTCTATGCATCTTAGAATTGGTGCAGTCCGAATTGTAGTCAGAATCCTCAAAGTTGGTCCAGCTCCAAACACTGTACTATTTCATGACAGCTGAAGATTTGCATCTCTTTGCCCATATCTAGCTCACTTTTCAGGCTTTTTTTGGGTGGTATGGCCAGCAGAAATGTCCATAAGCTGATCAGAGAGAATATATCTGCTCCCTCGCTTTCACACACTGCACACCGATTTCCAATCGATTACAGTATGAAGTCTTTAAAGAGGAATTGTGGCAAAAAAATTTTCTCCCAGAGTAAAATGAGCCATAAATTACTTTCCTCCTATGTTGCTGTCACTTACAGTAAATAGTAGAAATCTGACATTACCGACAGATTTTGGACTAGCCCATCCTCTCATAGGGGGGGGGTTCAGGGTTTTCTTTTTAAAAGCACTTGGTGAATGGTAGTTGGTCCGTCCAACCGCCAAAATAGTGTGCAGGGAGTCTGGCCAGCACCTTTGTATAAATCTTTTTCAGGGAATGTCTTTAAAAAGAATAAAGGCCATGCTGAGAATTCCCCATGAAGAAATGGACTAGCCCAAAATCTGTCGGTAATGTCAGATTTCTACTACTTACTGTAAGTGACAGCAACATAGGAGAAAAGTCATTTATGGCTCATTTTACTCTGGGAGGAATGTACTTAATTGTATGTGTTTAAAATGTTAAGATTTTTCGCAACAGTTCCTCTTTAAAGCCTACTAGCGTGGCCGGTCCCAGAGTTCCAAACCCGTTCGGAATTTATCCGGAGATCATCCCTTCTAGACGCTCTTCTGCACAGTGCTGAACTGTAGCTGTAAACATGCACTGCTATTTCGTCATATCTGTAGCCGGGACACGCTTGTTACTTCTGCGTTGTTTATCGGGGATGCTGTCAGACCTCTTCCTGGAGAAAGTTTTCGGGAATCCCTCAGCTCTAGCAGCCTGGCTTGTGTGCAGAAGCTACTTATAGCTTTCACATTGGTCTGGCTTGGTAAATTTAGCATCGACAACTGAGCTTTACACCTTTGCAGCTCATATTCCTATCCAGTCTTCAGCAGATGAAAGCCTTGTGCTGAGTTATCTCGTATCCGGTATGTCATTGAGCGCTCATATTGCAGCAGTTACATGTGTGACTTTGACTCTACTAGTTTAGGACGGTCCAGTTAAGCCACAAGTATGTGTCTAGATCTGTAGTGGCTTACAAACCTGGGTAAACCTGGTCTGGATGGCTTTTCAAAAAGGTTTTAGGTGCTAAAACTCTTTATGAACACTGAATTCTCTGCTGTGGCAGATGGTTTACACCACCGTTGGCGATATTCTGTGTACAGGCCCCCACCAACGGGATGTTTAGTGATGCTTGAATGCTTGAAAAACACTTTCTCAAGCCCCTGGTGCTGATCCCAGAGGGTCACAGTCCTGAGATGGGCAAAAGCAGTTAATTACATTTGGGTGCACCATGCACCCCCATAGACTGTAATGTGTATTACGGCTATAGCGGCGCTCAGACATTAATGTTGGCACCGGCAAAAGACAGCCCAAATCGTTATAACAACATGTAATTTGGTCTACAATAAAGCTAAGTACTCACGGGGGGACAATTGTAGCTGTCGCTGCACACGGGAGCGTGTGTGCGACAGTTCAGAGACAGTTCGGCGACAGCTCGTCGCCAAGTCCCTCTGCATACACACGGCAGCAGAGGGATTAGCGATGCGGCGGAAGCTGTCGCCGAGGTTCCTCCCCCCCCCCCCGCCGGATGCTCCGTGTACTGTGTGTGGGTAGCTGTCGCTAGGCCGCATACACATGCGGGGCTAGCGACAGTTCCGGCGAGGTTGCGGCGACGGCTGTAGCCGGCGATTGAACATGTCAATCGCCTGGCGACAGCTCCGACGGGCGACGGTTCGGGGTGCGCGCGTCATACACACGGGCGAACCGTCGCCGCAACATGCGCGTGCCACGTGGTTGCGGCGACGGCCGTACCCCGTGTGTATGAGCCTTAACTGGCAGCTAAATTACATCTTATCGGAGTCTTCCCCCTCCCGAGGCGAGTACCCCACAGGGGGAACTTTTTGATGTTACAGTGTCTCTTTAAAGGCAGGGTAGAAATCATTTAGTTGTGGGAAGTATTATAACCTATTTAGGGGGTTTATCCCACTGCTTTGTAGTCTTTAGGGGAAAAGGGATATGGAGGCTGCCCTATTTATTTTTGCCTGGCAACCCTCCTGATCCTGTGTCTCAATACTTTTAGCCATAGACCCTGAACCAGCATGCAGCAGGCCAGGTACTCTGACTATGCCAGAAGATCAACAAGGCTGCCAGGCAACTGGCATTGTTTACAAGGAAATAAACATGGCAGCCTCCATATCACATTCACCTTGGGTTTCCTTTAAGTTGCTGGGGGCCCTCATAGGGTTTTTTTTTTTCTTTTTTCTTACTACTTGTCCCATATTTGCAATAGACTCCTGAACAAGTAGTCTGGAATCCTTGTGAGATGTGTACACATCTGTCCTTGCAGAACTACCCCCTTCCCACCTAGCTTATTTACATTTTAAAGAGGAACTGTAACGACAAAACAGCCCCTGGGGGGTACTCACCTCGGGTGGGGGAAGCCTCAGGATCCTAATAAGGCTTCCCACGCCGTCCTGCGTCCCTCGGGGGTCTCGCTGTAGCCCTCGGTACAGCCGTGACGCAATATTTACCTTCCTGGCTCCTGCGCAGGCGCTCTGATGCCTCTCGGCGCCGAAGTAGGCGGAAATACCCGATCGCCGTCGGGTCTGCTCTACTGCGCAGGCGCAAGTTTCCGGCGCCTGCGCAGTAGAGCGGACCCGACGGAGATCGGGTATTTCCGTGCCGAAAGTCGCCACAGCGCCCCCGCTGGAGCCAGCAAAGGTAAATATTGAACTGACAGTCGGCACAGTCGCCGGCTGTTCGGAGGGCTGCGGCGAGACCCCCGTGGGACAGAGGACGGCGTGGGAAGCCTCATTAGGATCCGGAGGCTTCCCCCACCCGAGGTGAGTACCCCCCAGGGGAGGTTTTTGTTGTTACAGAGTCTCTTTAATTGGCTTCACAAACCTGTATCTGTGAGTCCTCTTTCAATTCAAATTGATTGCATTAAATTGTTTTTGGAATGCAAGCTAGCAGGGGGCTATAAGCCTATCATGTAGATGAGCTTTCATGTACCTGAATAGGGGCTAATAGACATTCTGCAGCCTTGCTTTTTCTCAGTATTCAATGCTAAGCACAGTGTTGCTCATGTGTTTTACATTTTAGTGACTGTAGTGCAAATTCACTTAATTATCTGCCTGGATGGTGTGGCTGGCTATAGGTGTGGCTAGCCGGCTGTCTCCTGCAGATAAGGGTAGAATTTCGCCTTATGCTCGCACCTCAGTCTGAGAAGGAATATTCCTGGAGGCCATAAATGGGTACGAAGGGAGGACTGCATGACGAGTCATTAGGCCGAGTGTTGTCATTTTTATGTTCACGTCCTTCAAGGGTAGTTCAAAGCTGATAAATTGTAAAGTTTTAATAGTGGGCTCACCCTAGCTGGTTGTCTAGCTTTTGCTAATCAAGTCAGAAAAGCTTCTGAAAGAATAAAGATGACCATACATCAGGCGACTTGGCGGCCGATCGACCATCTGTTTCGATTAATCGGAATCCTATGAAAATTGGTGCCACCAAATACCGACAATGCAACCAATTTCGGGCTGTAATAGGTTGCATGTATCAGTCGGATATGCTGCAAGATTTCGGGCCGTTGTGGTCGCTTCGGTGTGTGGTGGTAATTCTCGAGCGATATTGTGACGAGCAACAAACCCCCAGGTGCTTTTGCCCCAGTGTAAAAATGTGCATTTTGCGTGTGCATTTATACATTAAGGGCTGGAACCCACAGGAGCGCTTTTTGGCAGCACTGCGATACGCTAGCAGTTTGCCAAAACGCTGGGCTAATGTTAATGGATGGGGTAACTTCCACAGGAGCGTTTGCGTTTCTTAGAAACGCAAACGCAGGACGTGCAGCATTTTGGGAGCGTTAGCGCTTCAATGTAAAGTATTGAACCGCTAGCGGAAACGCTCAGCAAAACGTAAACTGAGCGGTTTTGCTAGCATTTTGCGGTTCAGCACACTGTAACAAAATGAAAAATAATTCACAGGATCAATCAGGATCAAAACGCAAAACGCTAGGCACCCGCTGGGGAAAAAAATACAATGTTGCAAAACACGACCAAAAAGGCGCATGAATCCGCTTGCAAACCGCTCAGACAAAACGCTAGCGGTTGCGTTTTGCGTTTGCGGTTTTCAGTGGGTTCCAGGCCTAAGTGTCCGTCCATCTTTCGAATCCCCGCTCTTCTGTTAGCTCCAGACACGCTGCCGGCACATAGCATGCCACCGTGTGATGTCACACGCCACGCCGGCAGCGTGTATGCGGCTACGGAAGAGCGGAGGATCTAGAAGACAGACTGACACAGTGCCACAGGACAGGTAATGTATAAATGCACACATTACATACAGTTTTACATTAGCGACAGGCTGGTGACGATTCCCGAGAGATTTCGTGCTGAAATTGATGTGGTGCAGTGTATGGACAGTTGACAAATCTCTAATCGGATTAGTTTTAGAGATTTGCCCGTTAATTGAACTTTCCCATACATTGCTAGATGTATGGCTACCTTCAGAGATCTTTAAAGGGAAGATCCGCGCAGGCTATAAAAAACAAACTGCACTTACCTGGGGCTCCTTCCAGCTCCTGGCAGTCGATCGGTGCCCTCGCCGCAGCTCCTCTCCCTCCCGGCATCCAGCAGTGAAGAAGCCGACCACCTTCATGTGCGCTCCATAGCGAGGGTCACGTGGTGTAAGTGACGTCATCGGGTCTCTACTGCGTACAGAAGCCGACCTGGCGAGGTCGGCTTCTTCATCGCTGGACACCGGGAGGGAGAGGAGCTGCGGCGAGGGCACAGATCAACTACCAGGAGCTGGAAGAAGCCCCAGGTAAGTGCAGTTTGTTTTTTATAGTCTGCGCGAACCTTCTATTTAAAGAGGAACGGTCGTGTAAATCCTGCAATTTAAAACGCATACAAATAAGTACATTTCTTCCTGAGTAGCATGAGCCATAAATTACTTTTCTCCTATGTTGCTGTCACTTGCAATAAGTAGTAGAAATCTGACATTGCCGTCAGATTTTGGACTAGCCCATCCTCACATAGGGGGGTTCTTGGGGTTTTGTTTATTTTTAAAAGCACTTAGCGAATGGCCGTTGCTCCGTCCAACTGCCAAAAAACTGTGTACAGTGAGCAGGGAGGCTGGCCAGCATCTTTGTATTACTCATTTTCTGGGAATGTCTTTATAAAGAATAATGGCCATGCTGAGAATCCCCCATGAAGATGGACTAGCCCAAAACCTGTCGGTAATGTCAGATTTCTACTACTTACTGTAAGTGACAGCAACATAGGAGAAAAGTAATTTATGGCTCATTTTACTCTGGGAGAAATGTACTTATTTGTATGTGATTTAAATTTTAATATTTTTGCGACAATTTCTCTTAAAAGGGAAGGTCTGAGCTAAATAGAAGAAAAAAAAAATACTTACCCGGCGCTTCCTCCAGCCCCTGGCTGACGAATTGTCCCTCACCGCAGCTTCCTTCCAGATGGTGCCCCGGAGTCCCCTCAGTTGCAGTTGCCGACTTCGCCAGGTCGGCATCTTCACCTGCGCAGAACGCTCAAAGCCATGTGAGCACGATCATGAGCGGTGCAGTAAATGCCGGTCGGCATCTGCAGCTGAGGTCCTCATGCCTCCAGGTGGAAGCAGAGCTGCGGTGAGGGACATCTCTGCTGCCAGGGGCTGTAGATTCAAAACACCCCCACCTCCCTTTCTTCCTTTTTTTTTTTTTTTTTTTTTTTTTTTAATTATATACTATCCTCTATCCTCTAAAGGACCACGATTGTGAAAATGTGTTAAATTTAAAATGCACGTTGACTAGTTTTGTCCCAGAGTAAAATGCACTATAAATGTCTTTATTCCTATGTTTCTGTCACTTATGCTGGATACACATGGTGAAATTTTCACGTCATATAGACTGATCATTCCATAATTTCCAGCACGTATGATCTGCTTCTTATCATGATAGGAATTTGTGCAGCTCAAAATCGATCCTTTCCTTGTTTACTTTGGACTAAAATCTGGCATATACTTCCTTTTACAAAACCCATGTATTATAAATCCATCAAACTCCTATGGAGACAGTGTTTGCTTTGCAAGGAAAGAATATTAGTTGCCATGAAGCAGGTACTACTTCCTGTGGCTTTAGAATGGTCGTCCCCTCAGTCCTGTGAATTTGGCATCACTGCCTCAGTCCCGTCCTACTCTCACATTTCTCCCCCCATAATGGACACATAACCTGCTACTCACTGTAATACCTGGAATGTATATCCCCCGATATATTTCCTCACTTGTTTCCAGATTCCAACCCAACCGCAAACTCACATCTGCACATTAGCGTCTTGTCCTCCCCTAGAATCCTCTCCTCGCATTCACATATACAAGATTTCTCATGTGCTTCACCCTTCCTCTGGAATGCCCTTCCACAGCACATCCGTCACTCTCCATTCTTTTAAATCTTTAAATGCTCCCTCAAAACTCACTTATGCTCTCTTAGGCCATTCCCCCTTCGACCTCTGGCCAAGCTGTACGCCTTACTTACTAGATATTTTAAAAACACACTGCCTGTATATATACTGCATACTTCCCCACACCTTGTTTCCACCCATTACTTTAGATTGCAAGCTCGCAAGGGCAGGGGTCTGTCGGCCTTTTGTGTCTTGGAATTTATGCATTTTGTAGCTTGCTCTTTTATAGTTACATAGTTATTTTGGTTGAAAAAAGACATACGTCCATCGAGTTCAACCAGTATACTTTTTTTTTCTTTTTTTTTCCCCATCATTTGTCATTTTAATCGCCAATTCTGTATTTTGTACCAGTGTCCATATTTGATGTATATCATAGTCTGTATCCTTATATACCCCTCGTTTGTTTTGTTTTTTCTTAGTTTGTACAGTGCCACCGAATATGTTGGCACTTTATAAAATATAGATCTAGCATGCTAACTATCACCTAGCTGTATCCCCACAATATTGTCCTTTTTCCATTCCTGTTCGGCTCGCTGTCTTTTTTTAATAAAGGCAGGGCATCCCCTCCTATAGGTCTTGCTATGTTCCCATAACTTAGACTCGCATCATCCTTTTGCTGTATCCTCAACGCAGACCTTCCGTCCTATTCCCCCTAGACAAGACGCCGAACATTTTATATAGCACTTTTCTCCTGGCGGACTCAAAGCGCCAGAGCTGCAGTCACTACTGCGCGCTCTATAGGCAGCAGCAGTGTTGGGAAGATCAGGGTTCGATTTTGTGTTCCCCAGAATAATTTGCCATTCCATTGCACATGTAAAATTTTTGCTCCGCCTGCACTGGGATTAGGAATGTTTTCACTTTTTGATTTTTAGCACTTAAAAGGGGAACTGATTATGCATTATTTAAAGTGCATTTCCAGTTCCTGAAATGGACACGTGTGGTGGTGGTGGTGGCACTATTTATACTTCAATGAGTACTTGTCTTGCTAAAATATATTTTTCTTCTAGGCTCAGCAGCCTCGTTTCCGTAACCGCCGAGGGGACCGCTCTGCCCAAACCAATCCGGCCCCCTCCGCTCCCACCTCCCAACGTGATGCGCGCCAGCCTGCCCCAACCCCCCATGTGGTGGCTCCCCTACCGTCTCATTGGTGCAGAGGCCGGGGCAAAGCTGCTGCTGGAACCGGCCGACAGAATCGACAGCCCTACGACGGGACAAACAATGGCCGGGGTGCGCGCTCGGGGCGCAAGGGGTCAAAGAACTACCGGGAAAGAGGTGAGAGGCGGCCTTGGAGCCCAGTAAGGCTGGTCCAGTCCAGTTTTACTGCAAGAAAGGGAAACCTTCTATCCTTGTATGGTGCAAAGACAAGGATGGAGAGCCTGGTACACTAAAAGTCACTATTTGTTACTAATTCATACATGTAGTCATATTGTACATGGATTGTAAGAAAAATGTTTTGCCTGCTGAGTTAAAACTATTCTTAAAGTGTACCTGAGACGGGGGTGGGAATTTGTACATACCTGGGACTTCCTCCAGCCTCCTTCAGACCTACTGGTTTTATTTCTTTATTTGTTCACCTCGATCCTCCGCTAGGGTCCTCTAAAATTTCTCCAGTCGCGTGCCAGTTGGCGCATGCGCAGTTCAACTGCATGTCCGCCCCTGGAGCACAATGGAAGCGATTGGCCAAGTGGCACATTCGCAGTACACCCCAACTGGAGAAACCTCAGAGGACTCTAGGAGAGGATCAAAGTGGCCGGGGAGGACAGCGAGGGAGCCACAGGAAGCTGGAGGTAGCTCCAGGTATGTATGAATTCCCATCTCAGGTTGACTTTGACATCTATTCAGTATTAGCCCAGCCTACAGTCAGCAAACTAGCCCATGAACTCCGGTGCAAAATCTGCTGGATCCAAACCTTCTGGCCAAGTTTCTGCTTTCAAACTGTAGCTGGTCCTAGACCATGATGGCATATCACTGTGATAGGGATTAGATTGTGAGCTCCTCAGAGGGACAGTTGGTGACAAGGCTATATATTTGTAAAGCACTAAAGAAATTGTTAGTGCATCAGTTCTTACTTTTCATGTACATTTCCAGTGATTGGAAACCAAAGCCGTCAAACCCTATGGGCACTTGTTTCACCAGCTGCAAGTTAATGGGTAGCTGCCGGGCTTTTTCTGTTTTTCAGGTCAGTTGAAATTTGCATGGCCAAAATTTCAAAGCTCCTCTGATAGCCCAGTGTGGACTTTTTCTCTATTCAGTGTTTAGATTGTAAGCTCGTGAGAGCAAGTTACCTCCTTGTGTGTTCTTTGTGGTGTTAATTCTAGCATGTGCTATGTTAGATGTGATTTTATACCATGCATGTATTCACAGTTGCATTACTGGAGTGGACCTAAATTATCTGCTATGTTCTATATTGTACTCTGTACTGAGCTATGTAAGATGATTGTAATTTAGGAATTGACTGATATAAGTGTGCAATGCTAACCTGCCTCAGCCCAGATTGGGATTCCTGGGAGTCTGGGGTGTTGGTGGAGGGCTTGTTCAGCAATTAACTGATGTACAAAAGTGCCTTATAATTGGGAGGAAAAAAAGAAGAACCTAAATCCTCACAATTTTATAGTTGAAAGTGAGAACAGAGGGAAGCCCTCTGGATCTTGTAGAAGCCTCTTGTGTCTCCCTCGCCTCTGCCACCGCTTGCCAGGACCCTCTGGAAGGTCTAGGCGCCACACTGCTTATGCACAAGCGGCTCTGGCTTACTGTGTAGGTACGTCCGTAATCGCGTAGACTAATGGTGTGTACACACTTGAAAGATTAATGAAAGATATCAGACCAATTTTACCCCCTTTCATGTAGTATGAGAGACATACTCTACACAGTCTTTTCTATTGAGCTGAACTCCCCAATCAGATACAAATCTTTGCAAGATGCTGTACACATCTGTACACATTCAAAAGATCAGTATCTGAAAAAGATCCGTTCCTGCAAATTGCATTCATAGTCTGATATCTGCAGATCCTCATACACACCTTGTTTAACACATTCATCTGCAGATCAGATCCACCAGGATGGATCTTCAGAACTGCAGACGATTGTCTGATCTGCAGATATCATAGACTATGAATGCATTTTGCAGGAATGGATCTTTTGCAGATAATCTTTTGCATGTGTACAGCATCTTTGTGTGCAGCATCTGGCAAAGATTTTTATCTGTTGGGGAGTTCAGCTCAATAGAAAAGACGGTGTAGAGTATGGCTCTCATACTACATGGAAGGGGGTAAAATTGGTCTAAGATCTTTGATTAATCTTTCAAGTGTGTACACACCATTAGTACGGCTGTGCTTGTTTGTGCATGTAGAGGAGCGCAGCTCATATCTGAAATCTGACAACCTCTTGTCAGACTTCTTTAGGGAGTCCGCAAGTGGCAATGGTGGCCCTGAGGACGGTGTGGAAAGCCTCTACTGGATCCTGAGGATTCCTTCTTGGGTAAGTATCAATTATTTTATTTCTTTGTATCCCCTCGGGCACGCTCTAACTGAATGAATTGCACTTGAGGAAAATGTGAGAATTCCCTATTAGGGAGCAAAAACGCCACAGTGTGAAAAAGCCCCCCCCCCCCCCCCCTTTTTTTCTTTGTCCTATTCATAATTGTGAAATGCACATTTTCACCAAAAATTAGGTATGTAGTACATTAGGAAAACCGATGCACCCCTAATGCCACAAATGGGTTGTAATAGTTCATCAAAAAAAATTGTTAGCCGGGGTTTTTTTAGCTTCCGTTTGAAGCCACCACAGCATTGTAATAAACGTTCTGGACACTGCGGTAAGTTTAATCATTTTGTTGTACAAAATATCACAGAACTCTTTCACCTGTATTTCACATTGGCTTGTGTTCTACCCAGAAATTTGCCGGAAACAGAATGAGAATCCCCCGGCATACTACTACCGCCAGGCTTACTACATGATTAATAATTTACTACTTGCTGGGAATAACTGGCAACTGCCAGGAGTTTAGGAGGCCGTATGGCACACCAGGTATTGCGCCGCTCTGGTGAGAAATGTGGCGTTTAACAATCAGGTTTTAGCTGCTGTAAACCTTAATAAATCCTGATTGCTGCGCTGTAGCGTTCGGTTTTCTATGCAGCGATCTTGATGGCTCCGCCCATTATCCTTGCCATTATAACTGTTGACAAGCCTTTTAACAATTGGTGTTTTCTTCCTTGCAGTGCTTGCGCCGCCGCCGGCAGCACCTTTGCCAATGCCGGTGTACACCTTCAAACCTCCGCCGAGGCCTGACTTCGGCACCTCAGGGAGGACCATCAAGCTGCAGGCCAACTTCTTTGAGATGGAGATTCCCAAAATTGAAATTTACCATTATGAATTGGACATAAAGCCAGAAAAATGCCCCAGGAGGGTCAACAGGTAAGAGCGTGTCTGTATCGCAGGCTTTGTCAGTAGGAGATTGATGGAATTGGTGGCATTACTGGCCTACAGGGGGCGACTCCTGTCCTCTCAACTTTTTGTGGAGTGCACCGTGTTCCCCATGCACAGTGCTGCATTTACTTCTTCCATCCCGGATACTGGATCAGGTCTGCTCTTCCTTTACCGAGAGTGTTGCAGCAATGCCTGGTGGTGGAAAAGAGGAAGAGTCTCTCTTCCACCACCAGGCAGGGCTGCAACACTGACGCCCTCTTCTGGGTCCTGATCACATGTCCTGTCATGTGATCGGGACTCAGACGAGGATGTCTGGATTAAAGCACCACAGGTGGAGGAAGTGAAGCTAATCCTGCATCTGAATAGGTAACTATGAAACTGCTCCCTGAACCCCCTCTGCCCTGAGAACAGCCAGCTATGGATGCCCTGCCTTTTATATCTCACACGTGAGAATGCAGGCAGGGCTGCTAAAAGGTTATGGGTCACACCTCAGTCTGATTTAAACAGAAGCATTTGGTAATCCTGTGGTGAGTTTTCATTGGAACAATCAAATATTGACCAAGGTGGAATTTTATTTTTATTTTATAACAAAACTTGGTCCTGCAACCGCTTGGAATTGTTTGATTCCTCTGAATGGCTAGCTTTGAAATTCTTATTTGAGCAGTTAAAGGACACCCGAAGCGAAAATAAACTAATGAAATAAACGATTGTCTCTATCTTCCTTCTCCTAAAAAATGACTTTTTAAGATATTCCAGTTTTATATTATGTTTAAATATACTTTTTAAGTTTTAACTGTTTTTATTGTTTTTGCTCAATGGAACATTCATTGAAGTATGCCAGAGCTAAAATCTATGAACTTTTAAACCTTTTTATCTCTTTCCTGCTCTCAGGAGCTATTTTCTACTAGGAAAGGGTTTTATAGTTGGAATTTCTTATTAATGAAGGTCACACTGTAGTCACTTCCTGTCTGAGTCAGGACTGAGTAAGCCACTTGCATACCTGATATTTAATTCTTCCAGGCAGAGAAAGAAAAAAGGAACACAGCATAGTTATTTGTGTGCTAGGCACTGTACATACCATGTCTATATCCATGTCGCATGTCACTTCGAGTATCCTTTAAAATAAACCTGGGGGGAGGGGCACGCTACCTGGGTCTGCCCTGCCCCAACCACCTGTAGCTTTACAGGTCACTTGCTTTCCTCCCGGACTTCTCCATCATGCTGCAGTGCCCCTCTGAAAGATTCAAATTCAGAGGGAATAAGCGCTTTAAAATACTTGTCCTTTAGTCAGCAGAGGGTAAATAGATGAGAAAAGCAGACCCCTCTTCAGGGGGAGACCCCTCTTCAGTTGTACACATACAAACGCTTGATATATTCAACGATTCCACCCTTGGGAGCGCTATTCCTAGATGTGTGCACCATCAATCAAAGTTCAATTTCAGAGGGAATAAGCGCTCTAAGATACTTGTCCTTCAATCAGCAGAGGGTAAATCGATGAGAAAAGCAGACTCACCAGATCCTGCGGCCACCTGGGCCAGTTATCGCCTTTGGGGTATTGGCCACCCCGCAGCCTCACAGGCAATCTGCTTCCTGCTGCTCCAGATCTGTGTGCAAAAAAGCAGGACAGAAGGGGCCTCCTTATAGCGTAAAAGCGTCTGATTTTATTATAAAACTTCTTAAAAGTTAGATTAAAAACGTTCCCCCACATATGGAGTAAACTATAAAGCCAGCCCCAGTTGTACACATACAAAAGCTTGACAGCGTATGCAGGGAATGCAGGGAATTAACTGCACTCAGCGTATAGCAAGGTGTACACCTCTGCCATTTAGCTCACCCACTCAATCCTACTGCAGTTCCCACTGGCTGAAAAATGACAAAGTCCTCTGCCTCTTACACACGCTAACCAGCCTGTGTCCGCCTAGTGGACGTTAGGTGCACAGCACTAGGCGGACGCGGCTGGTTAGCGTGTGTAAGAGGCAGAGGACTTTGTCATTTTTCAGCCAGTGGGAACTGCAGTAGGATTGAGTGGGTGAGCTAAATGGCAGAGGTGTACACCTTGCTATACGCTGAGTGCAGTTAATTCCCTGCATTCCCTGCATACGCTGTCAAGCTTTTGTATGTGTACAACTGGGGCTGGCTTTATAGTTTACTCCATATGTGGGGAAACGTTTTTAATCTAACTTTTAAGAAGTTTTATAATAAAATCAGACGCTTTTACGCTATAAGGAGGCCCCTTCTGTCCTGCTTTTTTGCACACAGATCTGGAGCAGCAGGAAGCAGATTGCCTGTGAGGCTGCGGGGTGGCCAATACCCCAAAGGCGATAAAGGGCCCAGGTGGCCGCAGGATCTGGTGAGTCTGCTTTTCTCATCGATTTACCCTCTGCTGATTGAAGGACAAGTATCTTAGAGTGCTTATTCCCTCTGAAATTGAACTTTGATTGATGGTGCACACATCTAGGAATAGCGCTCCCAAGGGTTGAATATATCAAGGATTGGACTGTGGTCGATGCTTGGAGGGGTGTATTACCCTCAATTGATTGATCTTGTATCACTTTGTACCTATATATGAGCGCCGTATTGGGGTGCTTTTATTACATGGTATTACCTCTGAAAGATTGCAGACTGGACCATTGACCCCTATCGGGGGTTGCTCAGCCCAGGCACTGCATGCACATCTGCCAGCGACGGGCAATCTTTCGGAAGGTGAGAGGCACAACGGAGGAAACCAAAGGGACCTGTACAGCTACGGGGGCTGAAAGAGGTTTTAGGATGCTAGCTAGTGCCTTCCGGTGTAAATCCATATGTTTGAGAGCAGGGAATGCAGGATAGCCGATTTTTATTAAAGAAAAGCATAAGAGTAGAGTCGCAAAAGCATGCCTACCCTTGTGTAAATTTGAAGCATTCCCCCCCCCCCCCCACCCCCCTTCAGAAAACCTAATTCTAATTATGTGCAATTGTCGTTTAGGGAAATTGTGGAACACATGGTCCAGCATTTCAAAGCCCAGATCTTTGGAGATCGTAAACCAGTATTTGATGGCAGAAAGAACCTCTACAGTGCAATGCCGCTTCCTATCAACAGAGACAAAGTAAGCCTATAAAATGTACTTCTAGTTGTGTTGCCATGCGCTCATCCACTGTGTGACTGGTAGTGTTACTATTTTAAGCGGTTTTTGAAACTTGTGAATTTTTGCCATGTGAATTCACACCTGTTGGAAATGAGCCCCTACACATTATATGACTTGTGCGAATGTTGCTAAGGCAGCGATCTGTTTTTAGCGTGATCAGAGGCTCAAACACAATATACCCATGGGGAGATCGCATGGGTCAAAGTTATTTTGGGGTGCGTTACAGCGTGATGGGCAGAAACACACTTTTTGGGTTGTGAAAGGTAACCTGAGTCGATGTACTTTCATATCACCATCTGTAGTGAGTTATGACCAACAGCGCTGCATGAAATGGGAAGGAGCCCTACAAGGATGGTTGATCTCTGCATTACAAATTTGGCACAAATTAACCATACCAGTTTCATAGCAAAGTCCGTTATCCCTCTGCACACTCGCATGCAAATGTTCATACAAATACTTTTAGTCATAGGCCCGGAGTTAGGACCCCTTTGAATACTGGCGTACCCCATGTAGGTGTCTATACAAGAGAATGTATTCTTTTGTACCAAGACCCCTGCTTTTAACTTGGAGAACCAGAGACCAAGCACCCTCCTGTATTTTACCATAAATATCAATGGTAACATGACAGTAAACACCTACCCTGCTCTGTTTCATTTTTCTCTGCTAAATCTGCCTGTTATCAGCCCCCTTGTGGCTCTGATTTGCTGCTTTGAGTATAAATGGCAGCAAAGTAGAGCCACAAGGGGCAGACTTGGGCTTGAAAAGACATTACAGAAGACTGACGCCGCTATAATCATTCCGGGAAAAGCTAGACTGAATGCTCAGTCGGGGATTCTTATCAGGACTGATAACAGGCAGATTTGGCAAAGAAATATGAAACAGAGCAGGTTAGGTGTTTACTGTCATGTTCCCATCGATCTATTGTAACATACATGAGGGTGCTTCGTCTCTGGTTCCCTTTAACTTTAGGGATAGCAGTGGTTCCTGGACAATTTCTGTGAAAGTGTTTAAACGTTTGCATATGAGTTTGTGAAGGGTTGACCGACTTTGCTATTTTGTTGGCAGCACCCTAGGGCTCCAGAGTTTTGGGAAAACATTGAAATTGCAATTTTTCTCTCAAATTGAAATTTGTATTCACAATTTTCATCAAATAAAGCTGTAGCAGTAAATTTACAATGCCCCAGTATAGGTTTGCCAGAATAGTTTCCCCCAGTATGTTAGCTAGGTAGGTGCCTCCAGGCAGCATAGGTGTAGCGCCGGGGGAATGTGGGCATAGCGTAGTAACAACTTATCTTCCAGGATGACACCAGCAGCTTCTATCTATTTCCTTCTTCCTCTCCCAGCCGTCCATCGCATTAGTAGCGCCCCGTGATGACAAGCGGTTACGTCATCACAGGGGGTGCTGTTACCACGGGACTGACGCCTGGGAGAGGAAGTAGAAAGAGGCTGTGGGGGATCTCGGAAGGTGAGTTGCACTATAATTATACATGCGGAATATGGTGGGACACAGACTAGTATACATGTGAAAAATCGCTGTTTTGACGCTTTCGTAATTGTTGTGCCCCAGTGCGATTTCAGTACTATTTATCGTGCAGCCGTACCGCACCCCTTTAGCACCTCCCTAATAACCTAAATGTACTGACTTGAGGCGGTGCATGTATCTACTTTTTTTTTTTTTTTTTTTTTTTTTTTCTAGAGCAGTTTCAGGTTTGTCGGCTTTTGTAGCTCTGCGGAATAGCCACAAGGCGAGAGTCCACAATGCCATTGGCCATGTCTGTGCCTTGGATGAACGATGGTTAATTTGGGTTTGAGTTAAGCTTTTAGCTTGAGAGGTGCTGTAATCCACTGGAACTGTGTACAGAGAGCAGTTGTAGTAATTAAATTATTTTTGAGTAAATTTCCATGCACGGGGAGTGTCAAGTTGGGTACCGGTGAGCCGACGTCATTACTGGCGCCATCAGTGATTCTTTTTATTTCACAAGGTTGTGGAGTTGGAGGTGACGTTGCCTGGGGAAGGGAAAGACCGGATCTTCAAGGTTGCCATAAAGTGGGTGGCCTGCGTGAGTTTGCAGACGTTACACGATGCATTGTCTGGGCGGCTTAACAGCGTTCCATTTGAAACTATACAAGCATTGGACGTTGTGATGCGACATTTACCCTCTATGAGGTATGGAATATATCGCCTGCTGTGTCTCCAATTAAACCAGTCTACGTGTACTCATGTTTTAAGGATTGACTTTCTTTCCCAGACATGTCACTGCCATTAAAAACAAAACACAAACTATTGAAGTAAACTTTTTATAATTTGCCCATGCTAGGTACACGCCTGTGGGTCGATCATTTTTTACTGCATCCGAAGGATGTGCCAATCCCCTTGGCGGCGGTAGAGAGGTGTGGTTTGGCTTCCACCAGTCTGTCAGACCTTCACTGTGGAAGATGATGCTCAACATAGATGGTAAGCTCTCTGGTGTAATATTTTATTATTTTTTTTCATGGTTACATTACTTGTTGACTGTCTGTAGTGGGTCGCTGGCTTGCTTTCTGGAGAGAAGGCCCAATAGAAAAAAAACTCTCCCATTCACTTGAATGAGAATCACTGCCAATTTGCCACAAATTTTTAAAATCGTGGTAAAATTGTTTGCAGATTCTGGACACAGGAATTAAATATGGCAGCTTCCATAGGTCTTAGACCTCCTCCTTTTAAGATTGCCATTGCTGGCCAGACTTATCAGATTGGCTTAAATAAGGCAGAAACCTTTCTGCTGTATCCAGTGCAGAGGACGCTCTCCATTTCCACCCCCCTTCCTTTTATTTGCTATCTAGTGTTTAATGTTTAAGAGTAAAAATGTTATTTTAAATCTAATTCCACTTTCTAAGGAAATATCACCGCCCTCCATATTTCTATCACTTCAGGTGTGCTTTAACTAATAATGATATGTTATACTCGCGCGTATAAGCCTAATTTATACTCTTGCGTATAAGCCTAATTTTTCAACACACAAAAGTGCTGAAAAGTTACCCCCTCAGCTTATATGCGAGTCAGTGGAGCAGAATGGATGGTGGAGCAGGTTTTGTTACTGACCATGGAGCGTAAGGATTGTGCACTGGTGATTCTGCTCGTCAGCTGGCTCCTTGCTGTGTCTTTGCCCTCCATCCCTGCAGCATGGTGTGCAGAGTGCGCTGCTCAAGGCTACCTGTGTCCCCTGGCTTGTGGAGCAGAACATGCAATCAGCTGTTCAATGATCGGGGATGCTTCCTGTGTGGCAATCACTGTCTCATATCTTTGACCCATCTAGTGGCATCTTGAGATACAGCTGTATCCTCCTTGGGGCACATCTGGCTATGGGGATTTGGGCTGACATGTACTGGGGGGCACATCTGGCTACTGTAGAGGGACTATGCTGGGAGGAGGCTTATATGCGAGTCAATCACTTTTTCCTGCTTTTTGAGGGAAAAGTGGGTACCTCGGCTTGTACGCGGGTTGGCTTGTATGCGAGTATATACGGTATATAGCCAGCATCTTTTGTGGCCCTGCACAATACACTTAAAAGTGTAACAATACAGAATACAATATTTTAGCACCACGGAATGTGTTGGCGCTTTATAAATCCATAATAAACAATACAATGGTGGATTAAAGCTACTGTATTGAATACATCTACTACAGACTTTTTTCATGTAGGCGAAAGATATGTATGCACATTACACAGTATTAAGAAACTAGGCCCACCAACAGAACATGTTGAGGAAGGAAATCAGCTCTGCTGCAACACTAATTAATCCACCTGTGAATGTGGGTGGTTCCCTGCAAAACGTGGTGTTGTGTGTTTTTGTTTGTTTACCGAATATTGCTGGATTTAATAATTATCTATTGCTTTATCTTGTTTGTTTTTAGTGTCTGCTACAGCATTTTATAAAGCACAACCAGTCATAGAGTTCATGTGTGAAGTTCTGGATTTTAAAAGTATAGAAGAGCAACAAAAACCTCTGACAGATTCCCAAAGGGTTAAATTTACCAAAGAAATCAAAGGTAAATGCGGATCTTGAGCACTTTGGCAATGTAAGTTTGTGGGGTGTTCTGGGCAGGGCTGTGGAGTTGGAGCAATTTTTGGGTATCTGGGGTCGGTGGTTTCATAAACAGGAGTCTGATGATTTTTGTACTGACTCCATAGCCCTGGGTTTCAGGGTTGTTTCAGGGACGCTAAAAGGGGATCCCTCTGGATGAAATAGGTGTGCAAACTTTCAACCGATTTTTGTACGCCTCCTTCAGACTTCACTGACAGGCGTCGTCCATTGTTCTCATTCAGGCCTCTTTCGCATTGGACTTAATTTAACTTGCCCTTCTTGCCACCTCTGTGCGCTGCTGTCCACGTTGCGTTTTAGTTCCAGCTACTTCCTCCTTCCAACTCTGAAAGAGGAAGTAGCTGGAGAGCAGCGCACAGAGGTGGTGACAAGGGTGAGCTATGCCTGCTTCTGTAGGACTTCCATAGAATCCATATGAATTTTATTAAAGGATACCAGAAGCGAAAAATATAGGAGAAACGTCACAATTACATCATGCGCAGAGTGCTCCCGGCTGCTTTAGGATGCGCGCAGCCTGGCCAGCGCAGACAGTGATGCCCGGCACCCTCTTCCGGGTCACCAAAGTCGGAGGGCAATTAGCATGGGGGGGAGGCCTCACTGGGGGAGTGTTGGGCCTCAGGACGGCTTGCCATACATGCCAGCTCTCCGTTTCTCCTAAACTTTTTGCCTGTGTTATCCTTTTACCTCCCTGCCGTTGTTTTTTCCAGATTTAGGGTCTAAAAGTCGTGCATTTTTTTTATTTTTAGCTATAAGCTTTTCGACCCTGAAAACAAAACCCCATACCACAGAGGTCTGCATCAGCTTCTGCATATAACTCACTGAGGCACGGGATTACCACTCTGAGCTGCAGATTTCCAGCCCGAGCCTGACTCGGGATCACCGCTAAGGTTGTTAGTGATTTGTAGAGAACAGGAGACTGGGGAATGGCTATAAATTATCATTACTAGATTATTCAAATTTATAAGTCATTGATTATCTATAGTAATACCATTGGGTCCCCCATCTGGATTGGAACTGATTAATATGATTTTTATGACACCACTTTAAAAATGCTTATTACTGTCAGCAAGTGACTTATTTTATTTTTCTCCTTCCTCAGGCCTAAAGGTTGAAATTACTCACTGTGGACAAATGAAGAGGAAGTACAGAGTGTGCAACGTTACCAGACGACCAGCAAATAGTCAAACGTAAATATTTCATTTTGTTGTCACTTAGATGAGCTCACGATGCCTGCACCATGTCACCACCTCGCTGGTTTTGAAGCCTGACCTTTTTATTTTTATCTGGGTGGAATCTGAAGGGAACCATTCCTGTGACCCTTTTTAATTTTAATTTTTCGGCCTATTTAGCTGTTAATTGGATCCTGAGTCATTGACAAAGAACAAATCTATGGATGAGTTTTTAGTTTATTTGCCAGCCTGTGATTCAGGCACTACTAAAGAGATCAGCAACTGGCTTTTTTACAACAAAATAATGATGGCAACTTCCGTATTCCTCCCAGTTTTACTTTTAAGTAGTGTGGCTTCTCAGGTTTGTTTGGACATTAGTTGCACTGTTTGGTGTGGTTGTGGTTTATAGTTAAGGTTTACACATGCGAATGTACCTTTCTGCAATTTTTCACTTTGGCTCCACCGTGTCTTTCCATTGCTGCAAAGGTACCTCTTTGGTCCTCTCCCAAGGTGCTGGAATTCCCAGCCCACCCTTGGTACCAGTGCGTACGCTGTTTCCCGCTGGGGCAGAAGTCCAGGTGTTCCTGAGTACTTTCTGCCCCTCGTTTGTTGCACTGGGACTACTTGGAGTTGCTTGGGAGCAGGAAGTCGGAGTATTACTTTTAAGGTGTTGGAATGTTCAGTCCTTTCATGGAACTCTGGCCAAAAAATGCTATATTTGGGCAGAAAAGTGGAGGATTAAAACCTTTTGAGGTTAGATTTGCCATCTTTGCCAGTTAGACTCCCTTGCTTTCCGTTACTAATGCCACAACAGGAAGTGATCGAGTCTCTCCAATGGCAAGAATGATTTAGTGTGGTTTTTCGTTCTATTTTCTCTGTGCTTTGTTTTTATATAATGTATCTGTCAGGTTTATTACTGCCATTGGTGCTGATCGACCCAGTTCTCCCATTACATGCAGTCCAGTGATTGCAGGATTGCATG
Source organism: Hyperolius riggenbachi (assembly GCF_040937935.1). Taxonomy (NCBI): domain Eukaryota; kingdom Metazoa; phylum Chordata; class Amphibia; order Anura; family Hyperoliidae; genus Hyperolius; species Hyperolius riggenbachi. The sequence goes on from NC_090650.1 coordinate 432,405,339, forward strand.
CGGTCGGGGAGCGGCAGTCACATGCACTTTCTTCTAGAAGGTTCATCTTGCTGTTCCCACTTGTGTTTATGTTGCAGTGCGATCGACAAACATGCTGCGGTTTTTTCATGCATGCGCGTTTCCGGGCCCATTCAGCATAATTGCACGGGGTGGTGGTCCACGAGGGCATAGGAAAAACATTTGTTTTTCCTAGTCTTTCTACGCTTTGTATTGGAACAAAGACTTGGAGGATTTTATCCACTTCTTGTTCTCCTAACAGCTGTCCATGAGAGAGGGTGTGAGGAGAAATCGCCATCTGGACCCAGACAAGAATAAAAGTGGTTTTATCCACTGCTGTACCCAACAAAACAATTCTTTGGGTGGAGTTCTACTTTAAATGTCGTCTTGACATATTTTTACTCATGGAAAAGATGTTAATTTTTTCACAACTGCCTAATTTAACTTTTTCTTGCATGATATTTATGCTGTTTTTCTTCCCTACAGATTTGTATTCTATTCCAACAGATTCCCCCTCCAGCAAGAGAACGGACAGACGGTGGAATGTACTGTCGCCCAATACTTCAAGGATAGGCACAAGCTGATACTTCGTTACCCCCATCTGCCATGTTTGCAGGTTGGCCAGGAACAGAAACATACATACCTTCCTCTTGAGGTAAATCTCAATCCATGCCTGTTTTGATTGGAACAGAGCGAAAACGCTGCCACAATCACGCTGGTGGCTCCAGGGGTAACCCGCAATCTCCATGTAATCAGCTTGGCAATCCTTATGAGTAACCAGTAGTGTGGATTTTAGAGTAGCTACATGCTTGTAGCTACTCGGAATCAACATTTTTAAACTCCCTGGCAGTGCATTTCTGTCTGGATTTATGGGTCTAAATGCGGAACTTTTTTTTTTTTTTTCCCTAAGAATTTTAGGCCTCCAATTCTTAAGTCCTAACTCGCCAAAATATATCCGAATAAAAGCCTGGTAGACATCCTGCATATAAACTGAATAATAAACTGTTTCAATAAACTGAAAAAAATGGCAAAACTGTCCAAATAAAGCAGTAGATTATACAGTATGTACATGTATAACTAATACACCTCCAGTGTGTGGTAGATTTTTTTTGAGACCGGGAATGGCAGAGAGGGCAACATCACAATCGGGGCAGTAGAAGCGTGATTCCTTTCGGACTTTATTTCCTTTGCTATTAGTCTTAGGCGGCAGGCATAGAGTCAAAATCCAGGCAGAGGTCGGTGCAGGCGGCAGACAGGGAGTGGTCAAAATCCAGGCAGAGATCAGGGCAGGCAGCCAGCAGAGTAGTCAAAATTCAGGCAGTGGTCAGTACAGGCTGAGTAGTCAAAGTCCAGGCAAAAATCTGTAACAAATGAGCTCATCTGCCATAGCAATCAGGTGACACGGGGAGAGATCCAATTACAACTTGTGATTAGAGACAAATGAGTAATTAGACAAGCTAAACTCTATATAGATGCAGGCAACCTTTCTCGGTTTACTTTCTGTCCTGTGCAGCAGATCGAGGTCCAGATGGGGGGGACTAAGACAGGCTAAACTCTATATACATACAGGGCGCATTTCTGTGTTTTCCTTCTGCCCTGTGCATGAGTTTAGGTCCACTTCAGACCTCAGCAGAGCAGCTAATATGTAAACACAATCTTAACCCTATGTCTGCTTCCATGAAAGAAGCAAGTAGAAACACTGCAGGCTTATTGCAGTATCTATATTAGCTGTAACAGTGTCTTTCTTTAAAGGTTATTATGCTGTTGATTATCGTTTAGAGCAGAGAGGAAGTTCTGAGTTCAGGTCCGCTTTAAGGCGGACCCTTGGTAAAGGAATAAAACCCTGGCTCTTAGGCAGAGCCCCCGTGTTCTTTCCAAAGAGGGGCACCTGCCGGTCATCCAGGTCTGTTCCCTTAGGCCTAGTGCACACCGGAGCGTTTCCGCTGCGGTTTGCGATCTGCTTGCGGGTGCGGATCCGCTAGGGTAATGTATTTCAATGGGCTGGTGCACACCAGAGCGGGAGGCGTTTTGCAGAAACGCATACTCCCGGGCTGCTGCAGATTTTGGATTGCGGATGCGTTTCTGCCTCAATGTTAAGTATAGGAAAAACGCAAACCGCTCTGAAAAACGGCACTTCAGAGCGGTTTGCCAGGCGTTTTTTGTTACAGTAGCTGTTCAGTAACAGCTTTACTGTAACAATACATGAAATCTACTATACCAAAACCGCTACACAAAACCGCAAAACGCTAGCTGAAACGCTGCAGAAAAATAAGAAAAAGCGTTTCAAAATCTGCTAGCATTTTGCGGATCTGCTAGCGTTTTTTGGTGTGCACCAGGCCTTACTGTGCTACTGACCTGGTTATTGGTTCTTCCATGTTTGGAATACTACAGTTAAAAGATGGCTTGCACTATAATCTGACAACCGTACATAATGGGGTTAAATTTATATTTGAAAGAGTTCAAAGTTGCCGAAGTTTGCAATATAAGGACCACAATCATGAAAAAGATGTACATTTTATCCCAGATCAGGCTTTCTCAACCAGGGTTCCTTGAAGACTCTGCAGGGGTTCCCTGACATTTTTCCCCCATCGTGGGGGAAGTATAATAGAGCACACTATAATAGGGGGTACTGGAACAAGAAGCACTAAATTGGGGGGTCAGCAGACAGTATGAGTGGCAGTGTAATGGGGGTAGTGACATAAACAGCCACACCTACTTTTACAGACAACGCCTCCTGCAAAATAAATGAAGGGGTCCCTTGAGATCGAAAAATTGTTTGCAGGTGTTCCTTGAGATCCAAAAGAAATTTGCTGGGTTCATCCAGCGAAGAAAGGTTGAGAAAGGCGGTCACAGCTCAAAATGTTCTATAGATAAGCTTTTTACGACTTGCTGTACTTGACCACTACTTAGGGAAAAACTAGCAAGAAAACAGTTAATCAGCACACCAGTCTGCAGCCTTTTAAAAAACCTCTTTTGATTAGATATTTATGTAAAGCGCTATCAGCCTAGCTAAAACGCCGTATTCTCGTGGCAGAACGAGGTAATTCAACACACCAAACACTTGGGCAAAATTCCGTGACTTTCCCGGTCATTGATTTTGCTGCCCTGGGGGGCAGAGCTAAGCGCAGTAGAGTAGCTCTGCCTTCAGTTGTGTCCATCTCTGCCTCTCCCCGCCCCTCTCAATGAAAGAAGACTGAGAGGGACAGGGATTGATGAAAGTAGAGGCGGAGCTACTGCGCAAGGCTCTGCTTCCCCACCGCTACACAGAAGCGCTCCCCCAATTTTGCCTTGGGGATTTGGGGAGTTTGATTACCTCGTTCTGCCGCGGGAATGCAGCGTTTTAGCTATGCTGATACTGCTTTACACAAATGTGTATTAAAAAGAGGATTTTTAAAAGGCTTTAGACTATCTTTAAAGAGGAACGGTCGCGAAAATCTTAAACTTTAAAACACATACAAATAAGTACATTTTTCCCAGAGTAAAATGAGCCGTAAATGACTTTTCTCCTATGTTGCTGTCATTTACAGTAAGTTGTAGAAATCTGACAGAACCGACAGGTTTTGGGCTAGTCCATCTCTTTATGGAGGAGTCTCATGATTTCATTTATTCTTTACCTAGATCCTTTCCAGGGAGTCATTTTGTAAAGGTTCTGGGTAGCTTCCCTACTTGCACACTATATAGGCAGTGGGACTGATGAACTGTTGCTTAGAAAGTGCATTTGAAAATGAAGCAAACCCTGAGAATCCACTAGTCCAAAACCTGTCAGATTTGTATTACCACAAGTGACATAGGAAGAAATTAAGTCCATTATACTCTGGGACCAATGAATATTTTGTGTATGTAAACATTTTTTGGTAAAGGTTTATAATTTTTTTTTGTGGAAGTACGCTAGTCCTTAAGGTCATCAGAACCTTAAGGACGAAGGTTGCTGAAAGGTGAGTGATTTAGCATTTGTGCCCCTGATGTGAGGACATTTAATCACAGTAGGAGTTTTGAAGGAGAGGAGTGTTTCCATTTGTTTGCCAAACAGTCCTATATCAGCTTTGTTCTCATATTTTAAAATCAACCCTCGTGTCTAAAGAAAATCCAACATTTTATAGTTTTACCCCCACACCCCAAAGAGAATGTTCATGTGCGAATGGTTCCCGGCTGAGATCTGAGCCTGAGATTCTAGAGCTGCGAGGGGGGGTTGTGCAAGCAGAGATGGTCGCTAAAATGCAAATTCTGAGATGCAGCAGAATTGTACAATTTTAATACGTTTATACAGCTGGAAAATGGACCCTGAATCTAACCTTAGCTAGATTTGATTTATTTCCAAACTGCATGAATTTGCATAATTCTGCATCAACTCAACATTTACATCTCGGTGACCATCCCTAGAGGGTAAGTCACCTGCCAACTCTGTGTAATGGCATAAGTGGGTGGGGTCAGGGCATCTTGTTTTTCACTTACAACTGGTATAAAGTTCATTTTACGAACTAGTGTTTTTTTTTTTTGTTTTTTGTTTCTAATTTATTTATTTTCATTTGTAGGTTTGCAATATAGTAGCCGGACAAAGGTGCATAAAGAAACTGACGGACAATCAAACCTCCACCATGATCCGAGCTACCGCCCGTTCCGCTCCTGACCGACAGGAAGAGATCAGTAAACTGGTAAGACTTCTAAATGCGTTGCCAGAGGTACGTCTCTCCCGAGGGTGTAACCATAGCAGCACAAGATCAGCATAAATCCCACAGGAAGGTGTACTAATCTTTCCTGTGCTAGGCAAACTGTACCCTGGAAAATGGGATATATACCATTCATTCTGTAGTTTCAGCCAGTTGCTAAGAAGGCTAACTGTAGCAAGAGGTTTATGGGGGCTGCCATTTTATTTTCCTTTTTAAACCATTCCAGTTGCCTTGTAGCACTGCAGATCTATTAGGACACAGCAGTGTCTGAATCACACCAGAAACAATCATGCAGCTAATCTTGTCAGATCTGACCATTTTAGAAACCCCTTATCTATGCTTGTTCAGGGTCTATGGCTAAAAGGATTAGTGGCCAGAGGATCAGCAGGATAGCCAGGTAACTGATATTGCTTAAAAAGCAATATGGCAGCCCCCATATCGCTCTCTACAGTTGTCCTTTAAGCTCATTTCAGAAAAACTTCCTTGTCAGGAAAAGTCTTGTATCCAGTGCACAATGAAATGTGGTGGCTGACCTCAAAGCCTAAAATTCTATGAAAACTTCCGGAAGCAGTGAATTATGGTATTTGACCCTTCGTTTGCTGCTTTCTTAGCCTGTGAATGATTCGTTAAGTGGATTGTATTGTAGCTTCCTCTTGGGGCTTTGTGATTATGTACATAACTTCCTTGTGAGTAGGGCTGAACTTGCCTTCAACCCAACTCCAGCAAACACTGCAGCTAGTTTACTGTTAGCATAGCGAATAGGATTCTACTGTGCATGCCGGAGTAGACATGCCTTTATTTTAAAAGACGTTAAGATGCATGTATTGTCTCTTGATATCTACTATCTGTAGTTTTTTGCTTGCTGCCTTCAGCTTTCCATATTAGATCTCGACAGATATCTGATGTAATGTTGAAAGAGGCCCTCTATTACCACTAGCCTTGCAGCCCTTTCACGCTGCAGGTTGCTTTGCGATACCATCGCAGTGCTGGAAAAAGTCACACCGTGTGGTATAACAATGGGTGTATCTCATCCCGGCGCAGGGTTGAGCCGACTGACGGCTCTCCCTGCTGTCGGTTAACTCCCCAGCGGCGTTCAATACTATTCACCCCCCTCAGAGTTGTAGTAATTGGGTGTCTGGCAACAGCCTGAGCCCCGAATGACCGTTACCTGGGGCTTGCAGCATCGCAATTGCTGCTATGATAGCGCCCAACTTTAGCTATGCAGTATAACTATACAGTGAAGCCTACAGTACAGTGACCGTATCCTTCACTGCTGCTGTTAACGCACCCGGTTAGCGCACGACATGCTGTGTGATGTGATTGTGTCAGGTTCACAAATGTAATGCCAAGTATTTTGCAAGAGTTTTAGCACTGCTTAAAGGAGAACTGTAGTGAGAGGTATATGGAGGCTGCCATATTGATTTCCTTTTAAGCTATACCAGTTGCTTGGCAGCCCTGCTGATCTATTTGGCTGCAGTAGTGTGAATCACACCAGAAACAAGCATGCAGCTAATCTTGTCAGATCTTACAAAAATGTCAAACACCAGATCTGCTGCATGCTTGTTCAGGGTCTAGGGCTAAAAGTATTGGAGGCAGAGGATCTGCAGGATAGCCAGGTAACTGGTATTGCTTAAAAGGAAATCAATATGGTAGCCTCCATATACCTTTCACTACAGTTCTCCTTTAAGTTTTTTTCACTGCTATATGTTGTCCTCCACAGATGCGCAGTGCAAGCTTTAATACTGATCCGTACGTACGAGAGTTTTCCATCACCGTGAAAGATGACATGACGGAAGTCACCGGAAGAGTCCTTCAACCTCCTTCTATCCTATACGGAGGCAGGGTATGGGACGAGCCAAATGCTCCATTGGTAGACATCTCCTGTTCTTGATCTTTATCATGTGCAGTGTGACTTGGCCATGCTTTGCTGCGTAGAATCGCTGCTGGAGAAACCTGTCGCAACGTTGGGCAGTGGAAACTGAGCATGTGTCAAAATGAGGGAATCCGAAGTGAGAATGTATGAAATAATGTGTTGTATGTGTAGTACAGCTAAGAGATAGGAGTCTCTTATTGTTTATCAGTACAGGAAGAGTTAAACTTATCTATGCAAAAGAGCTTCTCTGAGCGCTGACTAATCTAGAGAGCAGTGCTATTTTCTGAAGCACTTCTACATCAAAGAAACCAGGGCTGTGGAGTCTGTCTGAGCCATTTTGTGTACCCGGAGTCAGTGGTTTCATAAACTGAGAAGTTGGAGTCGGAAGATTTTTGTACCGACTCCACAGCCCTGAAAGAAACAGTGAAAGACCACTTCAGATAAGATTTTTACTGCAGGGAAGTTAAAAGGGTCATCAGCTCTGCCCTGTTTCGTATTTTAAAATAGGAAGTGTGGTTTGTAAATTGCAAATATGACAGAATGATGCAATGCTATACAAAAAGCTATATACCTGAATATAAAAACCTGAGACTCTTTTGTATGCTTCTTAAGTTCTATTGATTATCCATACTACACATACAATTCATTATATCATACTTTAGTGTCGCTTTAAGAGGTCCATTCCAAAATGGCGAGATGGTTCAATAGTTCCATCTGTAGTTGAGCAGATAAGTGTTTTTTTTTTTTTCCCCTCCCCAATTTGTTAAATCGTCCAATCATGAAGCTTTATAGTTGGAAACGGCAACCTCCTTGTTATACTTTAAAGAGGAACTGTCGTGAAAATCTTAAAATTTAAAACTCATACAAATAAGTATATTTCTCCCAGAGTAAAATAAGCCATAAATTACTCATGTTCCTGTCACTTACAATAAAAAGTGGAAATCTGTCATTACCGGCAGATTTTGGACTAGCCCATCTTCTCGTAGGGAGGTTTTGAGTGTTTTCTTTATTTTTAAAAGCACTTGGTGAATGGCAGGTGCTCCGTCCAACTGCCAAAATAGTATACAGCGGTCAGGGAGGCTGCGCAGAATCTTTGTATAATTTGTTTTTTCAGGGAATGTCTGTATAAAGAAAGGCCATGCTGATAATCCCCTATGGAGAGATGGACTAGCCCAAAACCTGTCAGTAATATGTTTCTGCTACCTGCTGTGAGTGACAGCAACATAGGAGACAAGCAATTTATGGTTCATTTTGCTCTGGGAGAAATGTACTTATTTGTATGCGTTTTTTAAATGTTAAGATTTTCGCGACAGTTCCTCTTTAAATGACAAGTTGTCACATGCCATACATATTCAAGAACTATCGCAAACATTTGTAAAATATAAAATTCATATGAAATGTAGCTTTGTCCCAGAGTAAAATGTGCTACAAGTGACTTTTTTTACCTAGTGATACCTCAACTGCATCTCTTAATCCACGGTTTATTTTGACATGCAGTTTTTGTTATAAATCCTGCTCAGTTTGCTGGAATTTTGTGCAGGTTTTCTTACGCCCTGCTTGTGCTGATTCATAATGGCGCTGTGCATTATTTTTCTTTACTGCATTAACTTGTGTGTTGTAACACTGAAGAGTGTATTTCCTGAGCTTTTGAAAAAACTCTGCTTTGCTGAACCATAGATTATCAGTTTAAGAAAACTTCAATGGGACATTTCGTAAAAAGGCTTGTGGCTTGTCTGATCACGTGATTGATGTCTACAGCTGGCTATACACTGCGCAATTTGTTTTAATATTACCCCCCCCCCCCATTACGTTTTAGGCAAAACATTGATAGTGGATTGTAGTAAATTTAAAGGGAAGGTCCAGGCTCCAAAAAACTCCACTTACCTGGGGCTTCCGGCAGCCGTCCTGTACCCTCGCCGCAGCTCAGGTGGCTCCACGTGACCCGCGCGGTGGAGTGCAGAAGAAGCTGACCCGGAACCTGACCTGGCGAGGTCGGCTTCTGCAGCGGAGAAGACCGGGAGCCACCAGAGCTGCGGCAAGGGCACAGGGCAGCTGCCAGGGGCTGGCGGAAGCCCCAGGTAAGTGGAGGTTTTTTTTGGGGGTGGGGGGGGGGCTGAATGGATGTATCCTTCAAATATTTGCAATTGATATGAAAGGCTAAATCTGACTCCTCCAATGTTGGTCTTTATTCGGCTGTAAAATTGTAATATTAAATGGTAATTGAATAGTGTATGGCCAGCTTTAGTTTGAATTAAGTCTTGTCTGTGAGTTTCTGATTGACTGGTCCTCTTCCACATCTGCTTCCTGTTCTAGATCATTCAGGAAGCAGACACAATCACATGATATCCACTAGCCAATCACACATGCCTCATGTTCTTTTTCAGGAAATGTTCTATTGAAGAAACACATTCTTAGGTTGGCTGTGCATCGTGTGATTTATATGGAAGATTTAATGAATTGATTTGCTGAATATTTGCAATATTGAAATGTTTTGCTGTTTTTAAGGGCAGTATATCAAGTGTCACATATGTTCTCCTTTCCACGCTAGAAATATCTGAATGTAATACTTAAATAAGCAGGGCCCATCCAGATTTGCATAAACCCCTCCCCTTGCATAACACGCAGTGTCCAATTGCTGGGCCACAAACATGGTCTCAAGGGGAATTGGACTTTTTTTCAGGTTTCAAGATTTGTCACAAATGGCCATATGGCATCAGCTGTGTTATCATGTGGTTAAAGAAAAATTGAAGTGAGAATATTTATTTTTAAACCATACCAGTTGCCTGGCAGCTCCGCTGATTTCATTGACTGCAGTAGTGGACGTGAAACATGAATGCAGCTAATCTAGTCACACTGTGTCAGAAACCTCTCATCTGCATGCTTGTTCAGGGCCTATAGCTAACAGTATTAGAGGCAGAGGATTAACAGGACAGCCAGGCAACTGGTGTTGCTTAAAGGGATACTTAATCCATGATTAAAAAAATCATTTTTACTTACCTGGGGGCTTCTACCAGCCCCCTGCAGCTGTCCCATGCCCTCGCCCCATGCCCTCGCAGTCCCCATCACCAGCTACTTTAGTTTTCGCCGACAGGCCTGGCCACTCGTAGCCTTCTTCGCGTTCCCATCCGCAATAGCATCTTGCGCAGGATGCTTTTGCGGACGGGAATGCAAAGAAAGCTACGCGTGGCCAGGCTTGTGCAGGGGCTGTAAGCCTTTTGGCGAAAAAGAAAATGGCTGTCGGGGGACCAGAGGATCCGAGAATGACTGTGAGGGCATGGGAAGGCTGCATGGGGCCGGTAGAAGTCTCAGGTAAGACAGACCATGGAACTGAGGGCAGAGTATAATTTACTCCTTGTATTCAGTAGGTCATGATTGTAGCTGTGAAACACAAAAACTGTCAGCTGAAAAAAGCTAAATGTTACACGCTGCCTTAAAGCGAAACCGAAATAGACTTAAAAAATGCATTTCACTTACCTGGGGCTTCTGCCAGCCCCCTTTAGCCGACCTGTGCCCACGCTGTCCTGGACCGATCCTCCGTTCCCCCGACGCAGCTCACTTTTCTTCATGCAGTGGAAGCCACCTTCTAAGTCGAACTCCACTGCGCCCTGGCAACGCGTATCCTCGTATGCGTTCCCGTAGTGTCAGGCGCAGTATGAGAAAATCTCGAACGAGGACATGCGTGGACAGGGCCGCGCAGGCGCAGTGCACTCCAACTGCGCAAAGTGACAGCGAGCTGTGGTGGGGGACTGGAGCATTGGTGAGTGGCTGCGAGGGCTCAGGACTTCAGGAGGGGGCTGACAGAAGCCCCAGGTAAGTGAAACTCCTATTCCTTTCAGTTCCGCTATAAAGGCAAAAAGAAATGGATTCTAGAAAAGTCCTATTTTTGGTGGGGGGTTTTTTAACCAGGGTTACCATAGATTTGAAGATTTGCATTTTTTTTTTCTGCTTAACACTAGACTAACCCCAGTTTCGCACAGAAAGGCGTAGCAGTTGAGGGAAGGGATTACGAGCAAGGGGGGGAGAGAAGCTGGCAGAGAAACGTTGGATATACGGTAAGTCTTGTGTACACGGTGGTCAGGCTGATGGATATGGACGTTATCATTGATCTGGGAAACCTTTAATTCTATTAGTTGCGGCCAGGCATTAACTTTAAATCCTTCAGCACACAGGACTCTTATACCTAAATTTGCAATCCAGCATCAAAAGATCAGCAATGTGAGCTGGCAGCATGAGTCACTTTCAGACAAGATGGGCAGTACAGGGGGAAGTTTAACTGCTGCTGCTGGATTACAAATGCTAAATGTTTCCCTATAACTTTATATACAATGAACTGTTTTGCATAAGACATTTTTGTTCTTGTTTGGAGATTGCCTTTAACGTTTTTAGAAGACAATTTCCAGAAAAGTGTTATGGAAGTGCTCTAAAACAAAACTGCTCCTGCCCACAGGTTGCAGTAAAACTACTAGGTGGCCACCAGATTTGATATCTGATGCCTCTCTGTATAGGAACATTTTTCAATGTATCTATTGGACTGTAGTGTTCCACTGTTAAATCTAATACAATGCTATGGGCTTTTGATCTTCCGCCATCCTCAACCAGCCACAGATAGTTAGACTTTCCATCTAGACTGTTCCACCCAACCGGTTTTGCCCAAAAATCGGTCGATCGGGCTCCCCCGCTGTATTGATTTCTACCAAATTTGATCGGAGTAATTTAATTGGCTGGATATAAATCAGAAAAATCGATAAGCATATGGCCTCTTTTTTAATCTGTTGAAACTGATCTCCAAGCAGATTTCTAAATTGAGCAGAAATAACACCTGTAAATGTAAGGCCTTAGCTAAATAGACCTTCAGTTTTTGCTTTGGATCCCGGTTAAACCCCCTCCTGCTGACCACAGTTCAGCAATAGCACTTTAGCAGTCAACCGCAATGCCCTTGTTGGTTTGTAGCTAGCTGGAGATGCTGAGATCATTGCCTTAAACCCACCTATGCAATGCAAGCCTCCATTCTTATTTCCCAGAATTGGAGATTTTACCTTGATTTCTCTACTCTGCAATAAGAAATTAGTGTAAATGGCTTTGGCTGGATCCCAGAGACCATTAACCATCTGAGCTTCCACCCATTACCAGCATATCCATGAAGTAAAGTTTTTTTTTGAATAGTTGTTTAATTTTGTTTTGTGAGCACATACTTAAAATTGTACGTTCTCTATTTGCGATGTTGTCGGCTTCCTGTTGGCTGTTTTGTGCTGATTAGGCAAGCGTGTCTGTGTGTGAGATGTGGTTGTCTTACATTAATGTTGGTGAACTGGGAGAGGGTGCTGATGGTCTCGCTTTGAAGACTAACTAGCTTTTTTTTCTTCGTGGTTGTGTTTCAGAATAAGGCCATCGCCACTCCAGTGCAAGGAGTCTGGGATATGAGGAACAAGCAGTTCCACACTGGCATTGAGATCAAAGTGTGGGCCATAGCCTGCTTCGCTCCGCAGCGCCAGTGCACCGAGCTGCACCTCAAGTAAGTCTCTTTCAGCTCCGGAAGTGGGAGGGGATTAATTGTATTAAATTTTAATTATAAATGTATGAAAATGTTTTTTGACCACTAAACGCAGCTGCAAACACTCTCCTGTTTTACATGAAGTGTTTTTACTTCATCATTTTATTTTTTTTTACATTTTCACGTGCTATTAATACTTCCTGGTTTATGAATAGACATGGCTCCTGATCGGAGTCATGTCCATTTATTCCAGGCATTGCGATTGGGTAGGAGAACGCTCATTCCCTTTTGCGGATCTGTGTCCCGACTGGGGGGGTCGCACGTGTGCACAGCGACAAGAGCGAACCGACGCATTATAACCAGCTAGAGCTGTTAAGTGGCTCCAACAGGATGTTTTAATGCTTTGGCTCGTCTGGAAGTGGTTAAAGGCATGTTCTAAGCTAGCAAAAGGAGAAAAGTGTGTTTTTGTTTGTTTTTTTCCCCAAGGCTATTTGATGTTTACTTGTCTGTCACTCTTCTGTATGAATGGCACTTCTATGATATTTGTTTTTTCCTCCTTTCAGAACATTCACTGAACAGTTGCGTAAGATCTCTCGTGACGCGGGTATGCCTATCCAGGGGCAGCCGTGTTTTTGCAAGTACGCCCAGGGAGCAGACAGTGTAGAACCCATGTTCAGGCACCTAAAAAACGCCTTTACTGGTCTGCAATTGATTGTGGTTATTCTTCCGGGGAAGACCCCTGTGTATGGTAAGTTAGACTTTAAAGAGGAACTCCAGCCTAAACAAACATACTGTCATTAAATTACATTAGTTTTGTTAATTAAAATAGATAGGTAATATAATCTCTTACCCACCCTGTTTTTAAAAGAACAGGCAAATGTTTGATTTCATGAGGGCAGCCATCTTTTTGGTTGTAATGAGGTGACAGGGAGTATGATACAGTTCCAACTGTCCTGTGTCCTGATCACCCCTCCCAGTTGCTAGGCAACGTGAATAACCACATAGGAAATCCCATGCTCTGCACAGCATCAGGGAAAAACAGCCCGGGCTTTTTTTTTTTTCTTTGATGGGTGGAGCTTAGATAAAAATGCAGCTAAAAATGATGCTTTGGTAAGAAAAACAAAGTTTTGATGCTGTGAAACTGTTAAACACCAAGCCTTTTCAGTTCTGCTGAGTGGATTTGTAGTCCGGAGGTTCGCTTTAACTCTTCCGCTTTCCGGCCTTTAGCTCTGACATAACATGACAAGCTAGTGTGTATTGTGACATTTATATATATGACATAATAAGGGCTCTTTCACACCAGAGCCCTCTTTTAGCGATTTAACGCAAAGTCTATACTTTGCGTTAACCAAGGTAAAAGGAAAGTCTATAGACTTTCATTTTACCTTTCACACCCGACGCTGCGTTTTGATGCGTTGCGGTCCGACGCATCCCGGCGCATTTTATCGTCGAATCGGCGCTTCCGCTTCGGGTAAATTAACTACTACTGTCGCAACTCAGCGTCGCACTGCAGATTCCCGACCACACGCCGCAACACCTGCAGGAGCCGTTCTCCTGCACGTTTTGAGTGTGTAACCGGCCTTAGGATATTCCCTACAAAGAATTTTAACAATGATGCTGGCCAGCTTCCCTGCTCGCTACAGTTTTTTGGCAGTTGGACAGAGCAACTGCCATTCACTAAGTGCTTTTGAAAATAAATCCCTGAGAATCCCCCATGAAGACAGACAATTTCAAAACCTGTCGCTTCTGTCTGATTTCTACTACCTACTGTAAGTGACAGGAACATTGGAGGAAAATAATGGCTTTTTACTCTGGGGAAAAAAATTTACTAATTTGTATAGGTTTGCACATAATTAAAATTTTAAATTTTTCCGCCATATTGCCCCTTTAACTGGTTCGCGGTCCATGGTTTTTACACCTTAAAGTTCCTGTCATTTTTGACACTTGCCTGTGTCAATTATGTTTCTAGTACTTCTTTGTATCTTAGAGGTTGAATAGTCGTGTGAAAGTAATGTGTTTTTTCCCTTAATGTTTAAGCTGAGGTAAAACGTGTTGGAGACACCGTGCTGGGCATGGCAACACAATGTGTGCAGATGAAAAACGTGCAGAGGACCACACCACAGACACTGTCCAACCTGTGCTTGAAGATCAACGTCAAATTGGGAGGAGTTAATAACATCCTGCTCCCTCAGGGCAGGTAAGTGATGCGCTCTCATTTTTGTATGTGGTGGGTTTTTGTGTTTTTGCGTGTGAACTGCAATGGAGACTGGACATAGAGTTTAATACAAAGGCTGCGGTTACAACACAGTACTGGCAACAGTCACATTCAGGCAGTGAGTTGACATGCAGAATTATGCTGCAACGCAACTGGTGCAAAGTGAAACGACCCTTAACCCCCTTGCCGTTACAATTCTAGCGGCAAGGGGGCAGCGCAGCATCTTCTGAAAAGTCGTGAGTAGTCTTATACGCCGAATGTCAGGCTGAAATTGTAAATACCGTACTTATGCTGCAGTCATTCGGTTAATAGATCACATTCTCCACCTAATAGCTCCTTGCGAGCAGCCGCTCAGGCGGGTAGCAGTGCCTCTTCCGGGGTCACCTGACTGGTGATGCATGCGCTCCACTGACACTCATAAAAGAGATTGCCGGGCTCTTCCAGGAGCATCATCAGTGGAGCGCACGCATCACCAGTCAGGTGACCCCGGAAGAGGCACTGCTACCCGAGCGAGATTAGGCGGAGAATGCAATTTATTAACTAGATTACTTCAGCATAAGTACGGTATTTACAACTCTGCCTTGCACCCGGAACGCTCACTCACACACAGGGGTAGTTTTATACGCCGAGTATACCCCAAACTGTATATTTTGGGAGGTCGTTTTATACGCCCAATCGCTTTATACGCCAGTATATAAGTAGATAAATACTAGTTCTACTTGCATAACAGATGTATTGTGCTATCCACGTAATGATTCCTGTGAATTTTATAAAGGAAAAGCAGAAAATCCTATTCTAGGCAGTGGCAATCTTGCTAAGCTAATGCTGACATCATATCCTCCCTGCCTCTTGTTTCCCCCTCCCTTCTCTTGCTCATTGTGTATTCATTAGCTGCCCTCCTCCCAGAGTCTTCAGACACTCCCACTGAGGTGTATACTAGGAACTGCACTCTACTTACTAGCTCTACTTGCATAACCTACTGTATGTATTGCACTCCACATTTTGATTGTAGTGATTTTTCTATAGTAAAAAAAGAGAAAATCCTTAATTTGCCATTTTTGTCTATCTTGAAGCCAATCATGACATGTCTTCCCTTCATCTGTGTATCGTTGCCCACCCCCTCCCAGACTTCAGACATTCCCACCCAGTTCTGCAGTAGAAAGTGCATTCTCAACATGAAAAATATTGGCCAATCAGAGAGGAACAGAGGTGTGGGAGGGAAAGAGGCTTCAGCCAATCAGGCAGCATTAAATATGCTGAGGGGAAAGTAAAGAAAAAACAACCCAGCGAGCCCTGCAACTTCCTTTCTGCGGCAAATGTACCAAATAAGAGCCAGGGAAGCTGGGGGGTGGGGGGGGAGGAAATGATGAAGAAAAGTGATATTTAAAGGGAAGGTTCAGGGACACTAAAAAAAAAATCAAAATCCACTTGCCTGAGGCTTCCTCCAGCCCGTGGCAGGCAGGAGGTGCCCTCGGCGCCGCTCCGCAGCCTCCCGGTGGCCGAGATCGGGCTTCTTCTGCACTCCATTATGCGTGTCACGTCGGCGCGCTGACTTCATCGGATGTCCTCCGGGCTGTACTGTGCAGGCTCAGAACTACTGAGCCTCCGAGGGCACCTCCTGCCTGCCGCAGGCTGGAGGAAGCCCCAGGTAAGTGAATTTCGGTGTTTATTTATTTTTATTTTTTTGACTGTCCCTGAACCTTCCCTTTAACTTTGGATTTGCCTGGTTAGCATCCTTATTACTTGTTTACCAGATAAAAAAAAATTGATTTTACGCCCAACAGTTACTTTAAGGTTGAAGCCGTTATGGTCAGTGTGTTGCTAACCTGTCTTGCGTTTTTGTTTGTTTTTTTCCCCCTCAGACCACCAGTGTTTCAGCAGCCAGTAATCTTCCTCGGAGCTGACGTCACTCACCCCCCAGCTGGGGATGGGAAAAAGCCATCAATCGCTGCGGTAAGTCGGGGTTTCCTGTGCTTGGTGCTATGGGGTGTTTGCACAGTTCAATCTTCATTGTTCTGTCATACATAAACTAAACTCAGTCTTGTGTGTTGGCTTCACAATCCCCTCCTTAATCCCAGTATACAGAGGACTATCCAAATTACATGTAAGCAATCTGAGGATTGAATATGGTTTACTAGAGTTTTTCTACAGTGAGCATGGGAGTACTGGGGATTCCCATTGGTGCACGGTTGACAATGAAAATTCTTCTGGTTGCTAGAGGGAATTGGTCTATTGTAATCCCATGGGGAGCCCTATGCGCCTTCCGGCCTTTAGTCTGAGCTTCAGCACTGAATCAGCGGCAGAACCGCTGTGTACTATGTTGGCGCTTTATAAATACAATAAAATAAATAAACCTAGGGGTTGGGCAGTGACGGGAGTATTTGTGATTGAATAGGGCGGAGCAGATGCAAAACAGACAAGAGATGGAGTGAAGCAGATGTGCTCCCCCTTCCTTTTTGCACCCAAGTGGGAACTGAGCCTTAGTGACAGATAAGGGGTCAGCAGTGCAAATAGTATTTAATCATTTGCACATTAGGTCGTGTGTCTGCTGAGTGGTAAAAAGGCAATTTGGAGCTAGTCTACTTTAGGGGACCCACCGCAAAATTCGTTAGAGGGCATGCTTAGCTAGAGGATATAAGGCTTGTGGAGGTTTAAACAAGCAAACGGAAGACATTTGTTCCGTTTTGCAGCCCAGCTGAAATTGTCTATAGGGATTTGCGGTGGGTCCCCTAAAGTAGACTAGCTCTGGCAATTTTCATGAAGTGTGACTGTTGGTTTAGTTTATGCATTTTAGGGCATCCTACTGTCTGAAGCAGCCTTTACTAAACTGCTGTGCCCATTTTGTTTTCAGTGGCGTAATCTTTTTATTTTTGGCTCAGGTTGTAGGTAGCATGGACGCACACCCCAACCGATACTGTGCCACCGTACGAGTGCAACAACACCGACAGGAGATCATCCAAGACCTGGCTGCCATGGTGCGTGAACTGCTCATCCAGTTCTACAAGTCCACGCGCTTCAAGCCCACGAGGATCATCTTCTACAGGGATGGGGTTTCTGAAGGACAATTCCAGCATGTATGTATTCCAGTAAGGTTGTGTGCATTGAAAAGAAAACTATACCATTTAAAGGACCACTATCGCTAAAAAAAAAGTAGGCAGTTTAAAATCTGAGAGAACTGACAGGTTTTGGGCCAGTTTATCTCCTCATGAGGGATTCTCAGGGTTTTCTTTTTTTTCAACAGCATTGAAAACCTTTATTTGTTACAGCTGATACAAATCCTGCAATAAATCTGCAGTGTCTACTTCCCGATTCATGGAAGCAGACATATTGTCAACATCCTGTGCTTTCAAATGAGCTTATCTGCCCTCTTTGCCATGGCAGTCATGTGACACGGGGAAGAGATCAAATTACAACTTATCAGGCACAAATGAGCTGAAATTAAAGAGACACTGAAGCGAGAATAATTCTCGCTTCAGAGCTCATAGTTAGCAGGGGCACACGGCCGCTATTCCCCCCGCAAAATCAACTACCCAATTGGTCGTAGATTTTGCTGCTCCTGGAGGTAGAGCTAACGGCTGCAGCCCTGCCTCTAGTCGCGTCTATCAGCGGCGCATCGCCGCCTCTCCCCCGCCCCTCTCAGCGAAGGAAGACAGAGGGGCGGGGGAGAGGCGGAGATACGTGCTGACAGACGCGCGTGGGGCAGGGCTGCGGCGGTTAGCCCTGCCTCTTCCAGGAAGAGATCCCCGGCTGCACGGAGGAGGGACTTGTGAGGTAAGGGACCCCCGTTTAGCCGCGCGATAGCGGGGTTTTAGCAGGGGCACACATGCCCGTGCTAACTATGGGCTCTGAAGCAAGATTTATTCTCGCTTCAGAGTCTCTTTAAACAGGCTAAAAACTCAAAATACATACAGGGTGCAGTTTTCCTTCTGTCCTGTGCAATAGTTCATAACCACTTTAATCTCAAAGCGTATATCTGATTTGTTATTCTTCTCTCGCCCCTTTGCCAGGTACTGCATCATGAACTACTTGCCATAAGGGAGGCTTGCATCAAACTGGAAAAGGATTACCAGCCCGGAATAACTTTTATAGTTGTACAGAAAAGACATCACACGCGACTCTTTTGCACAGACAGAAATGAGAGAGTACGTTTTTTTTTTTTTTTTTTTTCCCCTCATTACTGAACTTTGTATTTGGCAGAATTGTAATGCATTTTCATTGTATTCCCCTAGGTTGGAAAGAGTGGAAATATCCCAGCCGGAACCACGGTGGACACAAAAATCACCCACCCAACGGAGTTTGATTTTTATCTTTGTTCCCATGCCGGAATTCAGGTATTATGTTTTTATTGCCCAATGATTGCGTTACACACTGCGACAGAGGACACCTGAAGTGAGAGATGGAGGCTGCCATATTTTCAGTTTTTTTTTTAAACCATACCAGTTCCGTGGCAGTCCTGCTGATCTTTCATTCCCCAGTACTGTCTAAATCGCTCACCTGATACAAGCATGCAGGTAACCTCTGCCAAAGCACCCGATCGCCTGCATGCTTGTTCAGGGGCTAGGGCTAAACCTATTAGAGGCAGAGGCTCAGCAGGACAGCCAGGCAATGTGCATAGTTTTATGGAAATGTCGTTCTCCAAACCACTCTCCAAATGTGCTTTAACGGTAGTCCTGTGCAAGAGTTCAAATCTGCTTTAAGCAATGCCAGTTTCCTGGCTGTCTTGCTGATTCTCTGCCTCTAATACTTAAAGGGAAGGTTCAGGGAAACCTTGAAAAAAATAAAAATCCATATCCACTTACCCGGGGCTTCCTCCAGCCCGTGGCAGGCAGGAGGTGCCCTCGCCGTGCAGAACTACTGCGCCTGCTCAGTACAGCCCGGAGGACGTCCGATGACGTCAGCGCGCCCGCGTGAGACGCAGAAGAGCCCGACCTGGCAGCCGGCCAGGTCGGGTCGGCCACCGAAGACGACCGGAAGCCTCTGGAGCGGCGGCGAGGGCACCTCCTGCCTGCCACGGGCTGGAGGAAGCCCCGGGTAAGTGGATATGGATTTTTTTTTTCAAGGTTTCCCTGAACCTTCCCTTTTAAGGGCCCGTTTCCACTAGTGCGGTGCGTTCCCATTGCGGGAAACGCAAAAACACATTTGGATGCAAATTTGTATGCGTTTGTATACAAATTTTAACACAAAAATGTGCATCTGTTTGTAAGTATGCGAATTTAACCATGTCAGTGCCTGTGTGCTTTTTACATTGATTTAAAGCGAAAACCGTACGGGAATTTGGATGGAAAATTCAAATAGCGAAAACGAAGGCAAATTTCCTATTGAATACATTACAGGTGAATCGCACACTAGCCTTGCGGTGTGCGAATTCTGATGGCTCTGCTGTGCAGATGTTTTCTGCACGGTCCACCGCACAGAATTTCTGACAAGTGGAAACAGGCCCATTGATTTATATTGGTTATGCGAATTTGCATGCAGAAAACTCATGCAGATTAGCTCTAGTAGAAACAGGCCCTCAAGCCATAGACCCTGAACAAGCATGCAGTATATCGGGTGTTTGACATTGTCAGATCTGACAAGATTAGCTGCATGCTTGTTTCTGGTGTTATTCAGACACTACTGCAGACAGATTAGCAGGAGAGCCAGGCAACTGGTATTGCTTAAAAGGAAATAAATATGGCAGCCTCCACATATTCCTTTCACCACAGTTGTCCTTTTAAGTTACAGGTTTCATTTAAAGCCATGACTAGCAAGCAGACATATGACATCACGGTTTACTGCTGCCAGTGTTAGTTGGGGCTCTAGGCCAAACCGTCACACTGGAGTTCCAGGAACTTCCTTATTCGCTGCGTGCTTCAGCTTGGAGTGTCTGTAGCTTAGTGTTGAACATGCCCTTGATTTTATTTTCACGTATAGCTTCTTCTTGTTACAGGGAACGAGCAGGCCGTCGCATTATCATGTACTTTGGGACGATAACAGGTTCTCTTCGGACGAGCTGCAGATCCTCACTTATCAGCTCTGCCACACGTACGTTCGCTGCACTCGATCTGTATCTATCCCTGCCCCTGCCTACTACGCACACCTGGTGGCTTTCAGAGCCCGGTATCACCTTGTGGATAAGGAGCACGACAGGTAAGTCTAGTACCACATTGCACTCAAATGTTAAACCCTGAAAAAGTGAGTCGCTGGGTTGCTTTAGCACAGGTATGGGCAAACTTGGCCCTCCAGCTGTTAAGGAACTACAAGTCCCACAATGCATTGCAGGAGTCTGACAGCCACAGTGATGACTCATAAAGGCAAATGCATTGTGGGACTTGTAGTTCCGTAACAGCTGGAGGGCCGAGTTTGCCCATGCCTGCTTTAGCACTACGAACTGTATTGGATGTTTATGTAGCACTAGCCTGTTCCCTTGCATGTTACAATGATGCTGGTACAAAGTATAGAAATAGTCATACAGTATACCTCGCATGGGGTAAAACGATGAAGAGCAACCATTAAACATCAATACACTGATGCCTTGGGAGGGCCCCAACTTTTCATGGTTTTTTTTTTTTTTAATAAAGTTGGCAATTAGCTGTTTGCCGCATTTCTTTGCCATTGTCCAAAAAGGAAATTACTTAGCGGTAATCACGAGTACAGCTCGGGCTAAAAAAAACATACCAGGAGCGGTATCCCCGAGCTGAACTCGTAGTAGCGCTGGAGGTCTATGCAGAGCAAAGCGCGCAGTGGGCATTTATCACTCACCTCCCAAGGGATTGTGACGATGGCCGCCGTTTTTCTTTCTCTCCTCCGATGCTCTGGTGAGATCGCGATCTGTCATGACAGCCGGCAATCTCACAATAGGGTTACAGTGCCACCCGGAGGATGGAGGGACAACTGCAGCACTGGATCCCAGGGATGTGAGTGCTGAGCTGCTGCAGATCTCCCTAGCAGCATGATTTTTTTCCCCCAGGTTTTAGCATCTGAAAGGGTACAAAAAATTTTACCTGCTTTAAAGACTTTTAGGGCCCTTTTCCACTAGCAATCGCTAGCGTTCACGCTGAACGCTAGCGATTGCTGAATTGCAATTACCGGCGATTCCCGACGTTCGCGGCCGCGATTTTGCTATGCTATGCACTGCATAGCAAAATCGCGGCAATTATCGCTCCGCCGCGTGTTCTCGTCCCCGGCAAAAATGAATCGCGGTAGTGGAAATGACCTACCGCGATTCCCATGTTAAAAAGCAAACCGTAGCGATTGTAAAATCGCTAGCGGTTTGCGTTTTTGCGATTCAGCCAGCGCAAACGCGCTGGTGGAAAAGGGCCCTTAGACTCTAAAAATCGGAAAGAATCATAATGCCAAGGGGGTTAAAGGACAACTGAAGCGAGAGGGATGTGGAGGCTGCCATATTTCCTATTAAGCCTCTAATACTTTTAGCCATTGAACCTGAGTAAGCATATGCAGATCAGGTGTTGCTGATATTATTGTTGGATCTGACAAGCTGCATGCTTGTTTCTTACATAGTTACATAGTTATTTGGGTTAAAAAAAAGACTTGCATCCATCGAGTTCAACCAGAGAACAAAGTACAACACCAGCCTGCTCCCTCACATATCCCTGTGCAGTGTTCTCCCCAGGCTGTTTTAGTCGGGTGCTCCACTCAGCTAGTTTTGATGAGCACCCCGCTGTCATTGGCTCCCCTCCTCCTATGCTGTAAGCAGAATTGTGCAGAGAAGCACCGGCCCTGCATTCTCTCATATCGCCCCACCCGGCTACTTTTTCATGCCGCCCGGCTACTTTTTCATGCCGCCCGGCTACTTTTTCATGCCGCCCGGCTACTATTTCATGCCACCCGGCTGGAAAAAAAATTCTGGGGAGAACACTGCTGTTGATCCAGACACTACTGCAGCCAAATAGATCAGCAGGGCTGCCATGCAACTGGTATTGAGTAAAAGGAAACAAATACGGCAGCCTTCATATACCAATCACTACAGTTGTCCTTTTAAAGCAAAGCTGAACTGCAAAATACTTTTCAGTACCACACATATAATGCAGTATTATAAGGAATAGAACATTCAAAGCAAAATGTCTCATTTGTTTTTTCAGTTATATAGTGTTTCATACTGTCATATTTGCAGTTTACAACACTTAGCACACTCTATATTTTAAACTATGAAACATAGCGGAGCTAATGGCCCTTTGAACTCTCCTGCAGTATAACCTTATCTCTACCTGTCTCTCACGGTTTCTTTGTATAAGTGCTTCAGAAAACAGCACGGTCTTCGACCTAAGTTGAGTCTGAGAGCTCAGAGAAGCTTTTTTTTTTGTATAGATAACTAAAGTTTCTTAACTCCTTTAGGCCTTTCACAGTGGGACGTTGCGTTTGATGCGATGTTAAGGTTGAAATTGAAAGACTATAACTTGGCCGTTTTTAGTACATTCTTTAGCCCTGCGTTTTTGTCGCACAGTGATGGAAAGAAAACTGCGCATGCGTTACATTAAAAAAAAAATACTGAGCATGTGCAACACACACAACGCAGCAGATTTATTACTAAACGCACAGCATGCAGCACTTTCTAAATATTGCGACACGTTACACACAACGCAACGTGTGCACTGTGAATGTCGCACAGACATAATATTGCTGTGCGTTAGTCCACGTTAAAACATTTTCTAACGTGCGACTTTAACTTCGCACTGCGAGAGGCCTTACTGGAAAACAGTGACATTTCTTAACTACTTATGCTGGGCATACACTGCTTGAGAATGCTCGTCCGCGCTTCGATTCCCGCTCGTCCCTGCGGGCGCTGCTAATCAGCGGTTCGATTTCTCCCATTGTTCTCCCCGCCGGTATCGAGTGCAGAATCGATCCGGCGGGGTATCGGGCAGGTTGAATATTATCAATTGAGCCATCAGCTGCTCGATTGATGATATAAAACGAGCCGTGTATGCCCAGCATAATGTTCGATTTCTTAGCTGTACTACACATACATTTCATTATCTCATAACTTCTCTCCTCAGGTTTGCTTTAAATCTTTAGGCCAATCTAGTTGGGTTGTGCCTTTATTGCGAATAACGTGCGTATGGTGACTTCTCAGTTGCACTTTTAACTTTATGCTTCATAGCTGCTTCTGTGATCACAAAATGAGTTGACAGCATGAGTCACTTTAGGCTTTCAGATGAGATGGGCAGGAAACAGGGGCATCTTCCAACGCCGCCCCCCCCCCCCCCCCCCCTTCCCACCTCTCAAACTCTCTTGCAGGTGGATAACAAACCATAACCCTTGTACTTGACACGGGAACTATATGATGAATGGTTTTAAAAGATCCCAGGGAAAGAAATTACATGTTTGCACACTGTTCAAGACACACTGAAGCAAAAATAAAAATTTATATTTGTATGAGTAGTACAGCTAAGAAATAAAACATTAGGAGCAGAGACAGAAGTCTAATGTTGTGTCCAGTGCAGGAAGAGTTAAACTTGTTATCTATGCAAAAGAGCCATTAAGCTCCACAACTTCCAAAGTTGCAGAGAGCTCTGTCTTCTGAAGCTTGTTATCTCAAGTGTCAATCGTGGTATTTTCTTTTCCTCTGCAGAGGATAGTTCAATAGTTCACTGGCCTGCTCTGTGAAATAATTTAGAATTCTGAATAATGTGTAAACTGCAAATATATTAGAGAATGATGCAGTGTTATAAAAAAAAAACACTGTATAACTAAATATTTTTTGCTACTAATGTTCTACTAATTATCCGTACTACACAACCAATTTTATTTATTTGTTTCCAGATAGGCTTTGCTGCTGCAGCTGCCTGAGGCACGCTCTCGCCACCTGCCGTTAGCCTACAGATCAATGAATAGGAATATAATTCTCATTCATCGATCTAAGTAATCCGCATAAAAATGTTTTCCCTTTCTAATTTTTGACTGCAGCCATCTTGTGGCCAACTGGTAAAACTACACCCACATCCATTTTTTATTAAATACATTATTTAACATTTACAATTAGCTATTTACCTCCTACACCAAAAATTACCCAAATAAAATTTTTAATAAAAAAAAAATACCAAAGTGTCTGAACTTTTTAAATATGAATGTCAAAGGAGTATATTATAATTTTTTTAAATTATAGCCTTGTAAATAGTGATGGACGCAAATTGAAAAAATACACCTTTATTTCCAAATAAAATCTTGGTTCCATACATTGTGATAGGGACATAATTTAAATGGTGTAATAAGTGGGACAAATGGGCAAATAAAATAAAAATGGGTTTTTAATAACGGTAGCATGTATTAATTGTAAACTATAATGGCCAAAAACTGAGAAATGATTTTTTTTTTTCCATTTCTTTCTTAATCTTCCTGTTAAAATGGATTTAGAATAAAATAATACTTAGCAAAATTTACCACCCAAAGAAAGCCTAAATGATGGCGGAAAAAACAAGATATAGATCATTTCAGTATAAGTAGTGAAAAAGTTATAGGTGAATGGGAGGTGAAAGTTGCTCGGATGCATAAAGTGGACAACACTGTAGGCTGAAGTGATTAAAGTATACTTATGTTTTTGTTTTGTTTTGTTTTTTCCAGTGCGGAAGGCAGCCACACTTCTGGTCAGAGCAACGGGAGAGACCACCAAGCACTTGCTAAGGCAGTCCAGGTTCACCAGGACACCCTGCGTACAATGTACTTTGCTTAACTGGTGCTGGTACCTGGATGTTACAAAGAGGCACTAACTAAGTTTCACACCAGACCAGCTGCACTTTGTGTTGTAGTTCTCGCTACAGTGACATCCAAGTGCAATCTACCACGAAACCCATGAAATCGTTCTCATTGTCACTCGTTTAATCTTACCAGCCTTCCGTCCAGACCCCTAAACTCATTTTTTTGTTTTCCTCTTGCACCGCACACCTGCAATACTTTGTCAGTCAGGTATGTGAAATATGTAAGCGTTTACAGAATTACCCTCTTTTAAATACAATCTGAACGGATGTTCTCTCAGGGCTTTCAAGAAAACGCTATATAATACTTTTGTGTTTTTGAAAATTCAATTTTCTTTTCTTTTTTTTCTTCAGTAAAAAGTTTTAACGGCCTAAAAAGAGGAAGAAAAGGCATTACCTTTTTAAATTAAGCCTTAAATATTTTAAGCGATTTATAGCAAGATCTTTTAATACAAACACTTTTTTTTCGTGTTAGAAATTTGTGTCAAATGTTCTAGTACAAAAATGGATGCAACTAATCTGAGTAAACGGAGGTCAAAGATGAATGAGTCTTGAATATTATAGTATTCATTTGTAATATTTTTTTCTTTGTGTGCCATTCAGGAACCTCCGTTAAAATTTAGATTTATTTTTTTTTTCTATAATTTACTGCTTTTTTTTTTTTTTTTTTTTTTTTTTTTTTTTTGGCTGGACTCAAACCTGTCCAAAGTTTCTTACAATACGGGTCTGTGGCAATGAAAACAATACAATCATATTAAGCTAATGTACAGAAGAATTCTATTTTAGCAGTATTAATGTAAGATAACAATGCTATTTATTTTATTTACACAGAGCATCCTATTTCTATTAACATATCTGTTGTGAACTGGGACAAGTTGGTGTCCTGTTTAAAGGACTAGGTAATGTCCTGCAGAGAAAGTTTGCTCAAGTTAATCACATTTATTGCAAAAATGTTCAAATTACAGGAACTTGACAAAACTAAGGAGATTTTAAGTTAAACGCGGGCACTATTTTGACCACATCAATTTTTTTTCATAGCGCCATAATCAAATCCACTCACAGCTTTAACTTAAAACCAGGCCAAGACTTTTTTTTTTTTTTTTCCTACACGGTGAGGAAGGGGTTTAAATCTTCCTGGCTGTCATTATTTGCCTCAAAGGAAGTCTACAGTGATTAGTTAAATTTTAGCCTTCTGTCTTTGTCTCTTGCTATAGGATAAATGCACCGGCCTATGACCCGTAAAGCAAAAAAATCCATATGCTTTCCAAACAAAATGATTAAATCATCTCCCCTGATTGGCCTATTATTCTTCTGTCTTAAAATCTAGAAAATGTTTTTGCCCACTAGAGGGAGTAGAGAACAAAAGGTATGGTGGATTCCATTCTACTGTAACGTAGTAAATGAAGTCCATATTATACTTGCCCCTCTAGTGGCCAGATGAGTCTGCTATGCACACAGCAATGCTTATTCAGGGAGATGATTTACAATAGGTTAATATGGGTATCTTCTCTTTTTATTTGGTACGTAGGACTGTAACAGTAATTGCTCTGTACAAGACTCTCATTTTAGTTTGTCATAATTTTATTTTAAGTTCTTAATACTTTCATAGTAAAAGTGGTGTTTCAAAATTTCAGGTTCGAGCAGGGGGGGAGGGGTGGAATGTCCCTTATGAATATAGCATGCGATTTAGCATTGCGGCACCACCTAGTCCTTTTTGCAAAGGGTAGAGTTGCAAGCGGAGAGAATCCCAGAGCTGCTTGCCGTAAACTTAAAGCCTCATCTACACTGTACAATTTTCCGTCAGATCAATGGACCTATTAGATAATTTCCAACCGGTCGAATTGGATTGCAATTTTCTCATCACTGGTCGATCTGATGGAAAATTGTACCGTTTAGATGAGGCTTAATGCTGGGTACACACAAGTGTTTTTTTTTTTTTTTTTCCTACCGATCGATTCTGCGCTCGATTTCTCATAGAAGTGAATGGAAAAAGATAAGAAAAACGAGCGGAAGATAAGACTCGAGCGGAAGATGAGACTTGAGCGGAAAAATCGATTGGGTAAAAAATCAAGCAGAAAAACGTATTGTGCGTACCCAGCATAAGAGTAAAGGTACACACCATGCAATTTTCTGTTAGATTTACCCGCCAGATTTTTCTCCAAAAAATGTTTGTAAAAATCTAACAGAAAATTGTACGGTGTTCCTAGCATCCTTTCGATGAATTGATGACATGCTAGGTACACACCAAACCATTTTCTGTTAGATTTTTACAAACATTTTAGAGAAAAATCTATGGTGTGTACCTAGCATGGCATCAATTTATCAAAGGCTGCTAGGTACACACCATACAATTTTCTGTTAGATTTACCTGCCAGGTAGATTTGTTTCCAACAGAAAATTGTATGGTGTCTACCTAGCATTAGACTGCACAAAAAAAAATCCTGCAGCAGTCTCCTATCAACAGTAGAAGACTGTCAATGGGATACTCAAACTTCCACTTGCATACAGATTGAATCCTTACTCTGTACATCTTCAACTTAAGCCAACCAAATGATTTTGATTGACCCAATTTTACTCGGCATTTTTTTTTGCATGTGAATCAGAATTCTTACCATCTCATGGACCATCTCTGTTCAGTGGCTATTTGTAAAGGGAGTTTATTTCACCTTCTACCCCTGATGGTGCTGTTCAATCTAACAGCTCTCAGGATTAAATTCTTGTCTTAACCTCCCCACTCGGGCAAGACTTAAAACATTGTTTTACTTTCTTTTGAATTGGTCAACTACATGAGACATGCGTGGCGGCGCAAACGAGGGGTTTAATGTAGTAGATGTTTGAATTCCATTGTTGAACTGAATGTAAGGATCTTGTGTTTTTAGGAGTTATTGGCTTGTTTAATCTTTGCACTGACAATGAGACCTGTAGGTACCTGGATCTGAACTTTTCCTACGGGACCACCGGCAGTGAATGGCTTTAGTTTTTGAATTTTTTTTATTTTTAATTTTTTTTTGCTGGCCAGAGAGTTTCCTTTAAAATTGCAGAGCACTACAGAGTTGTTGGCGAGCTTCCTGGTTGCAGGATTGAAATATTAAACTTCTGGGGGTTGGTAGGGGGGCATGATTTTTACTTTATTTTAAAAAATAAAAGTATTGTGCTGTTTAGCTTATACACAAGACTGCACTTTTGACTCCAAATCTCATGACAGTTGAGATTTTTAAACTTTTGGGTTGTTTTCATTTATGGTTTTGATTTCACTTAATTAGATAAACATTTTCTCCCTGCCCCCCTCCCTGGGCAATGCTGGCATTTGTAAGCATTTTAACAAAAGTTTCTACGCCTGCTTAGCTCGCTCCCTTTGGCACACAACGCCAGCCACTCAAACACCCCGTTACAAATTCCAAAATAACTGTAGCACTGATATGTTGCAAGTCGTAGCAATTAAGTGAGATTAGACTGTAAATTTTTTACCAGTGGTTACCCTCACCCTGTCTACAATTTAATAGTTTTTTGAATGTGGTTTTGATAACTGAAAACTATGGTGGGCTTCTCAAACTCCTTTTGCTGTTTTTCATCTAGCACCACTAAAAGCTGGATGCAACCTAATTTTTTATTTTCATTCTCCTAAGTAGCCTGATAATAACTTTCCACTGTGGTTGGCTCGATCGTGATGTGAGATATTGCTCCTCCCTTTCATGCTGCAATTGTGGATATGCAATTGGTCGCATTGTGTATTCCTGATGTAATGACCTGTGATACATGTTGTTTTCAAGCAATATTTTAGAAATGTAAAATGCCATTACATCGTTGTGTAGAATACAGATTTTAATTTTTTTTACTTTGTTTTGCTACCTAGAAGCTGTTTAATTGCCGAGCTGTTTTTGAGCCTATGCCTTGTGTTTTTACAAATTCTGGTTTTAAAAAGTCTGGGCTATTTCTGTAGGCTCCTGCAGCATCCGGTGTGCTGGTAACTGGAAGGCAATGTTGGGGGTTGGCTTCTTAGTTCTTCAGTGAATGACTGTTGGACTTTATCTACTAGCCATAGTGTTGCAGTGACTATGCCCGACTTGCAGCATTTTTCTAATTGTGGACAATACCTGTGAATACATGCTTTGGCTTGTCTAATAAAGTACAGTATAATATGCCAAGCTATTTTAAACTGAGGTGGACCCTAGTTTCTTTAGTACTTTCGTACCCTGCTCTTGTACTGTTTTTTTTATAAAGGGAATGCTTAATTTATTTTTGGGGACATTTTTCTTTTTGTTTACTATGATCTTCACTTGTAGAGTCAAATACACAAAATATCAATTCAATCTTAGATGAGATGCCAGTAAGTGTGCGTAATGTGAAGTTAGGGCCAGTCAAAATCAGCCCACTGCGATTGGTGAAATTCCAAACTCCGTATATTAACATTAAATTTTCAATTTGAACCAACCCCACATTGTTAGCATGTCATTAATCATCTCAAAAGCTAAACTTGATTAGTAGATAGCAGGTTTTGTTTTTTTTTTCTTCTTTTTCCTACAGCCAGCTTATGTGAAAAATCTAATTAGATGGGGATAATAAACATCATAACTCAATTATAGAATGTCCATGAAACCGCAGCAACTGAAGTTTTTTGTTTTTCTGCCACATTCACCAGCGGAGAAGGCTCTAACTAACATTTTCTGATTCAGTAAATAAATCTGCATTGCATTAAAGCCCTTCTACACACGCATGTATGTGAATATACCCGGTCAAAGTGCAGGACATTATTTATTGATTTTTTTTTTTTTATTTGAGCCATATGTACTTGAAGGTGCAGTGCATCTTGGTTACTGCAACCCATCTGGCTGTAGCTGCTGAGCAGAAAGGAAGTGGTTGCCAGACCCCATCTCTCTCTCAAAAAAAAAATGCAGAGGGTTTGCCTGCAGCTCTTCACCTAGCCTTCAACTTTTGTGCAGGAGTTTTTCTTTTTTAAAGTTTACCCAATGTGACATGAGATAAACATTTGTATGTACAGTACAAAACATATTAAAAACCAGGTGGTTTTACTTGTTTTATTTTGCTGCTTGAAAGTTAATTTCTAGGCATGCAAGTGACAGCATCCGTCTTGTGAGTACTTTGTTAGGAATATAGGGAACATCACTGATCAGAAAATTAAAGCCATAAAAGTTTTCCTGGCAGAATACAACTTCTGTGAGCAGGGACTATAGGACATTTAGGCTGCCACTGAGCAGAAGCAACAAAACATTCAGTTTTTGTAAATGTTTAAATATAAAATAAAACCATGCAATATCTTTAAAAACAAGTCATTTTTTGGAACACAAATACAATTGTTTCTCATCAGATTATTTTCACCCTGGGTTTACTTTAAGTAGATAAGTTATCTTCCAATGGTTATAGTGACCATTTATATTCATGAAAATTATTGCTTTCAAAATTTGTCTTGTTCAGGGTATAGTTGAGCTTTAAAGCGGGAAAAAAAAATCTTGAATAAAGATTAAAACCCGTCCCATTTTTACTTAAACCTGGGCTAGGCAAGTCCTGGAAACTTTATGCGCCCAGTGTTCAGAATCCTGTTCCTCTGCTGACCTTTTTCTGAATTAACATGTCTCACTCAAATTGGGTTCAGAGATTTGTTGCTCCAGGAACTGGCATATTTTACTTAAAGCAAACCTGAAGGTTTTCTGGAATTAAAAAAAGTACTGGTACTTAAAGTGAACCAAGTGTATAAACCATTACAAAGCCGATTTAATGTTTCATACTCTTTGCTCAATTGCAGTGTCTCAAGAGTCCCAGAGTGAAAATACATGAACTATTGACCTTTTTATTATTTCCTCTCACAGTAAAAAGCCCAATCTGCTTAGGAAAGTGTTTTATAGATGTAATTTATCAGTGAGTCCTGACTAGAGAAAAACTGTCAGTTCCATAGCTAATTATTAACTCTTTCAGGCAAGGAAAAAAAAAAGCTCAGCATAAGTGTCTGTATGCGTGCCACTGTATATACACATATCTATCTCACCATGTCACATGTCATCTCTGGTACACATTTAGGAGAGGGAAGGCTATGGGTCCTATCTGCCATTCCTCTCACAATCTCCTCGTTCCGGCGCTGTCTGCCCCATTCATATCTCCCGTCGCGGGAGGCTTTGAAAGACTTCGGGAGTACTCTGGCTCATGAAGACTTTTTTGAAGCCTCTTGCAGTGAAAGAGCAGTCTCTGACCCATCGGATGGAGACTAATGGGGTGACAACCTTGGGACCAGGAGAGGGATGGAAAGGCTCTATAGGACACAGAGCCTTCCCTCCTCATTGGGTAAGAATCAGGGTTTTTTTTGTTAAGACTCTTTATTCTGATTTGACCACCTCTTCTTCTTGGCATGTGGGTTGTCTCGCAAATCAAATGCATAAGCATTCTACATTGCCTTCTAGTTTCCCATAAACCGTGTTATGGAACTGCTGGTTCCATTATATACTAGTGGTTGGTCACCCGTCGGCACAAAGGGACCTTTGTAGTATGCATTGTGAACATCTGAAGTTATCGCCAAAGTTTAGAGCATTGATGAGCTGGCCGTAGTCTTCCAGTTGTACAAAAGGTGTCCTACCATCCCTTGCTTAGGCAGCACGTGTAGCATCTTGAATCCTGTTAGATGTTAGCGTTGCACTGCTGCTACAGATGTTCTCTTTTTTTCCTCCTTGCTTTAAAAGCCAAAAGCTTAAAGGGACACTGTAGGGGGTTCGGGGGAAAATGAGCTGAACTTACCCGGGGCTTCTAATGGTCCCCCGCAGACATCCTGTGTTGGCGCAGCCACTCACCGATGCTCCGGCCCCGCCTCTGGTTCACTTCTGGAATTTCTGACTTTAAAGTCAGAAAACCAGTGCGCCTGCGTTGCCGTGTCCTCGCTCCCGCTGATGTCACCAGGAGTGTACTGCGCAGACACAGACCATACTGGGCATGCGCTGTGCGCTCTTGATGACATCAGCGGGATCGAGGACACGGCAATGCAGGCGCAGTGGTTTTCTGACTTTAAAGTCTGAAATTCCAGAAGTGAACCGGAGGCGGGGCCGGAGCATCGGTGAGCGGCTGCGCGGGCACAGGATGTCTGCAGGGGACCATTAGAAGCCCCGGGTAAGTTCAGCTCATTTTCCCCCGACCCCCCTACAGTATCCCTTTAACACTTGGATCTTAACAAATGCAACGGAGTTTGGTGCTATTCTCTTGTAAAACTGAATCTATGCATTGAAACGGCTTGAGAGGGTGGGGGGGGGGGGGGGGGGGAATATTTTGGTAGAATTTTGAGCATTCAATTGTGAGCCTGCCCTTTTTTCTTACCAGTGGGCAGATTTGCTTCTGTTTCAGACATTTGCACATAGATCATAAAGAACAGATATTTATATACATGACTTGTTGCACTAGCACACACAATTATTATTCTTTTTTTTTTATGCAGTTTATGTAATTAAGTGGGCTATTTTTTTTCTGAAAATGGCTTTTTTTTCTCTTTAGGTTCTAATCATATCTTGTACTTATTAATATTCTGTTTTAAACAGTCCAAATTTCAGCTTAACTTTTTAACTTTTTTTAATGGCTTCTCCATTGTACATGCACTTTTCTGTATGAAAAAATTGGTTTCTAAACTAATTTTTTTCCCCTCCTACTTTATTTTAAAAAATAAACAGGTTTTTAAATATGCCACCTTTGACTACTTTAATGGCAGCTCTTTTTTCACTTGTCTAAAAGCATCTCACTGCCCCTTTGGGTCTAGTTTACTTATTTTTCTGCTGACCTCTCTTGCTGTGTCTTTATGTCCTGCTACGTAGCCAATGGAAGTACAGAAAACTAAACCTTTTTATGTACAAACGTTTTCTTAATTGGTCCACTTTGTAAATGTGAAAACTTAAAAAGTATTTTTATACTAACACCATCAGTGTTCTCCCCAGAAATTTTTTCCAGCCGGGTGGCATGAAAAAGTAGCCGGGTGGGGCACAACAGGGGGAATGCAGGGCCGTGTAAGCTTTGCTGACAGCATAGCAGAAGGAGGAAACGAGACGATATCAGCCGGGTGCTTACCAAAATTAGCCGGATGGAGGCCTGGGGAAAACACTGAGCCTCCATATGACTCTTGCTTTATTGCTAGGTACAGAGATGCTAGGTGAGATTTTCTGCCCGATTTACTGTCAGAACGATTATTTCCAACATGTCCGATCTGCTTTCTGATCAATTGCCGAGCATTTTCCGATCGATTTCCGTTCACTTCAATAGGAAATTGATCGGAAAATGCTCGAAAATCGATCAGAACGCAGATCGGTCATGTTTGAAATAATGGATCTGACAGTAAATCAGCCGGAAAATCTGTGTGTACCCAGTATTATATATGCACCATCTGTCTTAAAGTGAACCTGCCAAGTCAAAACCAGGAAAAACGGTTGTTTGATTGTTTTCAATGTGCTATTACAGTGCCTTTTGTTTGCGTTTGAAAAAAACAAAACAAAAATAGGCTTGATTTGCAGTACACAAATCCGGTTCACAGTGCAGGTGAAACAGACATCATATTGTTATACGTATTGGGCATCATTAATGGTTCCGATCAACCACTATTGTTCCGTCAATGTTTTTTGGGGTTGCTTCCTCTACCAATCATCTGATTGGTAAGGTTTTCATTATTTGTGGACCCCATTGTTGTGGAACCACAAGGCTCAGCATGTCCTACAGATTTAACTGAGAAGCTGCAAATTCACACATAGGTATGAACTGGGTTTTTTTTTTGAGAAAATGCAAAGCTCAGCATGGTTTGAAAGGACATGCTGGCCCCTTGAGATTCCAGAGATTAGTGTATCCTAAGGGTTAAAAAAGAGGGGGTGGGAATACACTTCAGGACAGAGCTTTATGTGTGCAAGCTGACCTAAGGTCACAGCTTTTTTTTTGCCTGTACCTATCAGATCAGACTGCTTTTTTTCCCCTTCAGCGCTGCTGTCTGTGTGCTGTTCTCTGGGCAACCAGGACATCCCGCTCTCTGCAGCGAGTGGAGATCTGCTCCATGCGTCTGACACCCGGGGGAGGAAGTGAGTGATTGCCTGCACTCCTCTCTTCAGTCTGACAAAAGTGCCGTAATTCAGAGATGGGAAAGTTAGTACGGCACGTAATTGTACAACAATTGTACGGTGGGGAGGGAGAGAGACAAGTGAGACAGCCATGAGGAGGAAAGGAGGCAATAAATACCAAGATTACAAAGCCAGACGGGCTGTAGTTTGCCCAGCTCTGCTTTTAGTCACACAGGCTCCAGCGTCCCTTCACGATCGTGCAAGCACAGACAGAGTGAGAGACTGCTTGCAACGTACCTCGTTCTAACTTCCTAGAAGAGCACTATGCAGTATAACAGATGGCCCCGCCTATTGCCATGCCGAGCCAATGAGTGTACGAGCCAGCCGGAAAGCAGGAGATCTCGTACGTAGAGGAGCTGAGCTTGCTGGGCACAGAGGAGTCAGCGCTGAGTGCAGAGAACAGCGCTGGCTTTTCTAATATGCAAAATAGCAGCCGGGCGGGGCCTTAATTCACCCGGGCGGCGCGCCCACTTAATTGATCCTGGGGAGAACACTGACCATTTGTTTGACTGGAGCCATTGTAATGAAGTCTTTGTATTGGCTACAGTACTTGCAATGCTCTATGCAGCGGTGCTTTTGACTGGGGATGGCAATTACAATTCTAATCATGCTGAATTGGTGCAAATTTCATTGTAATTTTTAGTGTGTGCAGGTTGAAACTTGACCTGTCAAATGCTGCTGCCTACAGTGTGCAGAAATGGCAGAAATTTGCATCAACCTGGAATTTATTTGACTATCCTATCTTGAGCTAGGAGAGGGAATGCATTGTCTTTTTTTTTTATTTTTTTCTTTAAAGCGAAACAAGTGTGCTATTAAAAAAAAAAAAAAAAGTTTTTCACTTACTTGGTGTTGCTGCCAGCCCCCTGCAGCCGACCTGTGCCTGCACAGTAGAGAGTTTTCTCATACTGCGCCTGCGCAGGAAGCTTCTGGCTACGGGAACGCGTGCGATGATGCGTGGCCCGGGTGCAGTGGACGTCTGCTTCCACAGCGTGAAGAAAAGTCAGCTGCAGCGGGGGATCAGAGGACTGGTCTGGTCCAGGTTGGCTGCAGGGGGGCTGGCAGAAGCCCCAGGTAAGTGAAACTCTTAATTGGGTTTTTTTTTTTTTTCGAGGGAAGTGTCTGGTTGTGAGAGTGCAGTGGCAGCAGGAAATTTGATAGCCCACCGATTTGTTCTTCTCAACACCCCCTGTGCCCCCATCATACAATAAAGTTCATTACATGGCTGGGTCTAATAAGACGAGGGCAAAATTTTGTCTCCTACCCCTTCCTCACATTCATAATCGCAGCCAGGTTTCTATCTATAAAACATGGATTCACTGTGTGCTTTTAATGGTAAATTCTCTGTATTATGGTGTAAACAATTGTCAAAGAATTACACTAATTCTTTGGCTATTGTTTACAAAATGAGAAAAGGGGGATTTTAATTTTTAACAGAGCTCAATGAATCAACGTTTAAGAGCTTCTTTTGAGTTTAGGTACAGTGCAGCTCAAATTTGTATCAGCCAGCGCCACCTTGTCTTCCCTTTACTTATTGTACATCTGAGATTTTTTTTACTATAGTTTGATTTCTGGAAAAAAAAACCTGAGCAAATGAGCCCTGTGACTTGAACTGCCGAGTATGACTTGCCACGGTTGGGGTGCATTAAAAACTGTGGGGGGGGGGGGGGTTGATGGCCACCAATATTTCTTACTGGTAGCAGTGGAGAAAGTTGAATTCGCCAAACTAGATGTTTTTGTTTTTTCATAAGACTGTTTTCAGATTTGACTACTCAGAGATGCATTTTTTTTTTCCACCCCTAGGTATAATGTATATTCTAAAATTTTTTTTGCTTTAAAGAACCAGTCGTATGCAAGTAAAGACTCATTCTTGACTAGTTATCTAACCTGCCTTTGACAGTAAACAGTTGTGTATTTAACTCCCCTAACTCTAAACCCTCATTTTCATAGTTGATGCTTAGGACAATCGATGCTCCATTTTTTTTTTTTACGGGTGGCTGGTGGTCGGGTGTTTTTTCAATATTTGGTAAAATGTACAGTCTAGTTTTTTGCTATGGAGATGTGAGCTTGATCAAGGAATGTATTTTTTGTTCATTGGACTGTTTGATATCTGAGCAACTGACAAATCAAGTGAGGACAATCTGTTTAGCATCTGAAGCCAATCGTAAATACTTCATGGAATGTTTATAACTTGATAAAGTTTGGATTCCTTTGAGCCATCTTTGGGTTTTCTATATATTTTCTCCGCTAGATGTATTGCCTCTTTCAAAAGCTTATGGTTATGAGAAAGGCAAAGTCAGCCAAAATCTGCAACTTCTTCCTGGAGGCCAAGTTTTTTATCTTTATTTTACTAAGCTGGGAATATGAATCTGTGTAGGTAGGTTAGGTGGAATAGTCCGTGAAGTTTGTTATGTTATCAGCGTCGTGCTTTACTCTGACTGTTGGGTCTTGTGACTTTAGATTCATCACCCATACAGGCCATATAACCATTGTCTTGGCCTGAGGAGGATTGTAGACTGGTGGCTTTCCGGGGAACTTTTGGTATCCCTGGTTTCCTAATTCCTGGAGGGTATTTTACAATTATGCAAGGAAATGCTAGAGCATTGCAAAGCTGCAGTTTTATTCTCCAATTTAAAAGCAAAATCTGACCTAAACAAGGGACAGTTTTTTGCAAGTAATGAAAAAGTCTGACAAATGCATAATAAAGCAAGTCTATAACTCCCTCTTGTTAGGCCCCTCATCCACGGGCAGTTGAGGCAGTGAAATTCCTCCCAAGCGCTCACAACTGCTTGCTGCTGCCTGGCAACGGCTCACTGCTGCCTGGCAACGGCTCACTGCTGCCTGGCAACTGCTGAGCACACCATTCAACTGCCTGTGAAAAGAGGCCTACATCTGACTCCAGAGAAAACACATAAGCAATGCACACATAAACTCCTCCTTCTGCCCCTCCCCTTCCACTTTAAATATGCAAGCTATAGATGGTACCATGCATGATGCTTTCTACTTACAGATTGCCAGTACTGTAGTAATCTTAAAGCCAGGTATTTACTGTGGTATATTTATTTCCTGTAACAGTGTCTGAAATGCAAATCCTTGATTTTGTACCTAATGTGCTTTGCCAGCTTTTTTTTTTTTTTTTTTTAATATATAGGACGTACCGTTTTTGAGACTGTTGAATGTATTTGCATATCCAGTGTTGCTGCAACTGTCTTCAAGTCTTATGGTTTTCGGGGGCGAAGCCATTTTGTTTACCTTTTTTAAGTGGTTTTTGGGGGCTTCCGTTTAATTTTTCTTCCTTTCAGTTAAATATTTGCCCAGATATGACGACGTAACGGACTCCTTTACAGGGTGGCTTCCTGTGGCCTATGTATGCAATCTGTGCACTTTTTGAGGTTAAGAAGAGTAACGCCTTGAATTACCTGCTACCTCCATACAGATCAGTGCATGAACTACGCCCGAGAGTTAGCCAAACTACCACCCCCAATGGCCAAAACTATCATATGCAAATATTGAGTGTAAATCTTGGTGCCACTTCTTACTATCCAGCAGCCCTTCACCTTTGCCAATCCTCTCTACCTGGGGACAGGGTGGTCATGTGCATGTTGGTTTCTACTGGTGCTCCACCATATCCAGCCAGTCCCGTAGAAATCTTTTTTTACTTTTTTAACCCTTTCTTATTTCCTCTTTGTAAAGTCCATTATGTGAGCAATCTCTGGTGCATATTAAAGTTGCAACACTATATAAAGGGTGCTAATATTTTATATTGAATAGTTTTGTGTTCTGTCATTGGAGACTTACTATTGTCTGGTCTTTTCGGCTGTCTTGTTGGGGTGTAAGCGATGAGCGCTGTGGGTGCAAGTGAAACATTTTTACACATTTGGGTGGGGGGGGAGGGAGCTTTGCGTACTAGTCTTTTGCTACAATCTGGGTTTCTGCTTGTCTTGGCTTCGTGGGAGTGAATGTCCTCTGTAGATGACTGCAGGAGATTTGTTTGGGCAGGGCCACATTGACAAAGTTCATCTGTAAAACATTGAAATCCTTAGATGGTGCCAGCTGCTGAATTGTTGGGGTTGGCTGGTTGCTTAATTGTATAGTACACGTATTTCCTTTTTAAGCAATACCGGTTGCCTGGCTGTTCTTCTAATTCTCTAATACTTTTAGCTATAGACCCTGAACAAGCATGCAGAAGATCAGGAGTTTCTGACATCATTGTCAGATTTGACAAGATTAGCTGCATTCTTGTTTCTGGCATGATTCAGAAACTACTGTAGCCAAATAGTTCAGCAGGGTTGCCAGGTAACTGGTATTTAAAATTTAATAAACATGGCAGCATCCATATCCCCCTCACTTCAGTTGTCCTTTTAAAGTTGGGCTTCAATCCGCTAAGCATTGCCACATTCGGTAGTGCAGAAAAGAGCTGTTTTTCCAAACCTCTTGACAAACACAAATTTACCGCGGCTGGTACTGCATTGAAATGTAAAATTAACAACTGGTGAGGTAATTGCCTCAATGTCAATTTACAAAGATTAGAGCATTCAGTTAAATGTTGGCAAAAAGTCTATCCGGCGGGTAAATCTAACAGAAAATTGTATGGTGTTTACCTAGTATAAGACCGGCTTTGACATGTCTGTAACTAGCAATACGCATGCGTTGCAAGTTTACAGGCAAAGACAGCCAATAGACAAGACAAATAACCTTTATATCGCACTTTTCTCCTGGCGGACTCAAAGTGCCAGAGCAGCAGCCACTAGGGCATGCTCTATAGGCAGTAGCAGTGTTAGGGAGACTTGCCTAAGGTCTCCTACTGAATAGGTGCTGGCTTACTGAACAGGCAGAGCCGAGATTCGAACCCTGGTCTCCTGTGTCAGATGCAGAGCCCTTAACCATTACACCATCCAGCCACAATAGGAAGCTCACCTTCCCCCCCCCCCCCCCCCCCCCTCCCAATTTGTTTTACTGAACAGCCCTATGCTGGGAATAATGTTCCTATGAGGTTATTAGATGGTTGATAGATCATGTCCGATCTCCCTTTCGCCCTCGATTTCTTCAGAAGTGAATGGAGAAAGATAAGAAAAATGAGCAGAAGATGAGGATCGACTGCAGAATCAAGCGGCAAAAAACGATTGAGAGGAAAATCGAGCGCCAGAAACGAAGCGTGTATTCCCAGCATTATTATTTTATGCTGGGAATACACAGCTTGATTCTGAGCTGATGGTTGGTTAGATAACATGTCCGATCACCGTTCGATCATTTTGCTGCTCGATTTTGTCTTTGAAGTGAATTGAGAAAAGATAAGAAAAACGAGCGGAAGATGAGAGAATCAAGCGGGCAAAACGCTCGGGCGCAACATCAAGCGCTAGAAACGCCCCATGAATTCCCGGGGTTAGCGAGTTTAAGCCTATCTGCTCAGCAACACAATTTCCAGCAAGAAGCAGACAACTGGTTACATACCTGCCTCTCTACATCCCAACTCTTAACAGGTTCACTAAAGTCAATATCCAGTCTTTTAGTATGTTGAGAATACACCATAGAACAACCTATGCCCTCAACTCTTGGGCCGGGGATGTCTTCCATGAGTTGCCTACATGTGAATTTTCAACAACCGCACAGATGCAGCTCTAGAAGTATCTTAACTGGTCTTTTTGATTTTGATTTGCTCCTGAGTCATTGATGGACAAACCCCAGCATAGTTTGGAATTCTAAAAGGGAAAGCTAGTTTAAGCACTTTGACTAGCATAGTTCATATGCAACCATTGTCTGTTTTTATAGGGATCGGCACAAGTGGAATCAGCATTGTTGTGATCAGGTGTTGTGCCATACCTGCACATTGTTGTATTGTGATCTGGTCCTCTTGTGGGCAGTGTGTCATACTCCTACATTGTGTTCTGTAGCTGTGTATTGCCAGTGCAGTTCTGCACAGCTTGCCTAAAGGGCAATTATCAAAGCTGAGGTTGCTGACAGCACAGCAGTAATAGAATGTAGCAATATAGTCATGAAGGGCCTGTTTCCACTAGCCGCCATTCGTCCTATAAGAGGCACGGCGGCACTTCCTGTTGTGCGATTATGCAGCTAAATCCTGGAAGCCATGCTCTGCATGGCTATGGCATTCACTGCTACTTGCGTGGAAAATGCTATGTCAGAATCACTATGGCAGCAATTCAGACAGCTGCTGCATTATCCCCTATGGCAGAGTTTCCTTGCACGGTTTGCCTTCGGGTAAACTGCAAATTCCACCTGACTTCCGCACTAGTGGAAACGGGCTTTAATAGTTCACACCCCCACCAGTTCCCTTGCGTACTGTGCAAATGTAGCACACAGGTGTGGTGTTGGCGTCGAAAAGCAGGAGAATCCATGTGCCTGAGGGGTTGCCGTTATTTGCTAAAGCTTCAGTGTGCAATACTGAAAAGGTTTCCCCCTTGGCGATGTGTGAAAGCTGCACACATGCGGCATCAGGAGTTACTAAGAGGAGCGAGAGACGACCGCTTCCTTTCTCCTGCAGACACTATTTTTCAGCATCAAAAGTCGGTCGGCACCACCAATGGTATTAAATGGCTCTTTTATTAAAGAATGGCAGCAATGACAGACGCTGTTTCGGGTCTGGCATTTTTGCAATTTGAGAAAGGGCTCTGAGGCCCGAAACAGCATCTGTCATTGCTGCCGTTCTTTTAATAAAAGGGCTATTTAATACTATTGGTGGTGCCGGCCGACTTTTGTGACTATGGCTGTTGTCCCTGGAGGCACAGGGGCTGAGGTATTGGCACGTCAGCTTATCCAGTGGGTGCTCCTCCACAAACTTTGTGTTTTTACTATTTTTTCAGTATTAGGCACTGAAGCTTTATCAAATAACGACGTCCCCTCAGGCACATGGTTTCTCCTGTTTATCGATGCCAAGACATCTGTGGGCCCTATTTGCACAGTATGTTGGGGGGGT
This sequence comes from Hyperolius riggenbachi, assembly GCF_040937935.1. Taxonomy (NCBI): domain Eukaryota; kingdom Metazoa; phylum Chordata; class Amphibia; order Anura; family Hyperoliidae; genus Hyperolius; species Hyperolius riggenbachi. Next base: position 432,446,281 of record NC_090650.1, read on the forward strand.
GGGGGTGGAGGATAAATACTACTTGTGTAGTCTATGCTGCTACATTCGAATACTGCTGTTCTGACAGCAATCTCAGCTTTGATAGTTGTCCTTTATGAGTGGGCCATGGGGGATATTCGCCATCATGGCTGCCTGCTACAGTGTCTTTTTATCAGTTATTTTCAGTGGTGGACAGGTAGGCATTGAAAACTTTTTATTTTGGCAGCACTATACATTGCTTGACTTGGTGAGCAAATTAGAAATGCAGACCTGTTAATGGGTTGACTTGCATTTTTTTGTTTTTGGCAGATCTGACTAGCTTTTTATCGTATTGTCGCCCCAGGTTTCCAGCAAGCAAACGAGCGCTTCATTTCTAACAATAGAATGGCAGTCCTCCATGCATATTTTTTGATTAAGGGCCTTTGGACACACGGAATTTAAATATAGTTGAATGTTTCCACAACTCCTGCAGGCACAGATCAGCAGTTTTAACCCAGCAAAGATTTTAGTGTTAGCCCTAAACCATCCATTTATCAAAATGGCTTGTTACCATAGTAAATCCTCTACAATGTAAAGAAAACCCTCTGGGGGCTGCTTACCTCAAGAGGGGAGAGATTCTGGATCCGAACGAGGCTTCCCCGTCCTGACAATCCAGGGCTGCAAATGCACCCCGATTGACCCACACATTCCACACACAATCCCCCCCCCCTCCCTGTCCTTTGCGCCTGCGCAGCAGAGCGGATATGATCGGGCTCCCCTATTTCCGCCTTAGCCCGAAGGAAGAGCCGCTCCTGCGCAGGGTCGCGGTCGATAAATATTGCGCCACTTGTCGAGGCGGTTTCAGGGGAGCCAGCGCTGGATTCTTCCAAGTTACAGAGGACTGGGAAGCCTCATTGGGACCCTGAGGCCCTCCTGACGCAAGTACCCCCCCCCCCCCCCCCCCCCCCCCCCACGGTTTCTTTTTCGTTAGTCTCGAAGTTCAGCCAAATCCTTTTAGCAGTGTGTATTTTGCTAGTCTACTTTGCCTGTGTGATGATGCTATAGTGTCAGGGACGTTACTCATGATCTGTGATTGGTTGCTGTAGAATTCCTGAGCACTGTTCTGTACATGAGCGCACTCTTCAATGTACACTTTCTAAAGTGCATGCTAGATTTTCACTGGCCAGAATGATTACTCGTGAATGTCTCTGGTCAAAATCTAGTGTGATGGCGAGGTCATTGACTATCTGTTGTCTTGGGCTACTTATGGCCAACAAGAATTCTTGCAGGACTTTCTTTTCATGGTCCCACCATGGGGAATTTCCTGTTTTTCCTCACCAACTGTTATCGGGTGTCAGAAATGTAAAGTGTGTAAGTTGCTTTGGACTGTGGTTTTTGAAGATTGGCAGTTTAATTTTTTGAAGACTGGCTATATTACCCTTTCTGTGCCTTTTTAATGTATCACCCTCCGTATGTTGTACCTCCATAGACCAATCTCTTTGCCTGCTTTCGATACTAGCCTAAACATTCAGAATGAGTCTTTAGTTCGAATGGGAAGTGATGTTCGTATCTGACATACATCTATAGTAAACTATCTGTTGTAGGCTGGGGCAAGCAAAACGCAGCTTAAGTCTTTGACTTAAGATTACTTGAAACTATAGCTCTAGCTTGCCTGACATGCTGTGTAGAAGTGGGTCTAGTATACCACAGAAAACAGACCTGACATTCCTCATTTAAGCAATTTCATGGCATTCTAAAGTTCTGTCATCTAAGCAATTTGTGCTACTGCACCCTTTTTGCTCCGTGTAAGCTGTGTATTTTTTTTATAGGTAAAAATTTGGAGACAAAATGCTGCATATCTTCACTTACCGAGACATTGCACTTTCTCAATGTATGCCCAAAGCTCGAATCCACACAACTGTTTTTGTTTTGTTTTTTAATAAAGGGCTTGCTAATTTGGGTGCTTTCTTGTGCCACAGTGCTATGCTGCTCAGTCCCACTTTTTGCAGATGTTGAAGTTGGGTTGTAGTTGAGAATGTTGGAAGTTGGTCTGTCAGGGTACACAAATTTGGTGTGTAGTAAGGGATTGGTATGCAATTTGGGTACCAGTAGGAAATGTCTTAAAAGCTAGGTCCAGTGACAAAGTAAAACTATTTAACCTTCCTAGCGTTAAGGACGAGCCGGATTCAGCCTAAAGAAAATATGGCTACAATTGATGAGGATCAGTCGGGCTCATCCAGTTATTACAATTACTAACCTGCGGTGTTGCTTTCGTGCGGGATCCCTCGCGGGCACTTCGCTGCGTGCATTCCTGTCTTTTCGGGGATCCCCCTCTTTTTCCTCCACTTGTCCGTCTGATGCTGCTTGTGTCCCCTGTTGGGCGTATGCTGCATCTTCACATCAGGCGGCAAACAAGTTTTTTTATTTATTGAATTCAATAGTTCAAAAATGTAAAAAAAAAAAACTACCCAAAATGCAGCAAATAAAGTTTAATCAAAGCACCATTTTTATTTTATTTTTTTATATTGACAACGTGCTTGTGGGCAGTTTGCAAACCCACAACTTGCAGACTGTCTACTAAAATGCTTACCGTATAAACACTTTATTAAAAAAAATTGTACGGCTTTTGGTTCAAAAATTGCAAGGAAATGACATGCCGGGGAGGTTGAGGTAAGTACAGAGGGTATGTTTTCATGGATAGATGCTTGGTCATGATGGTTTTCGTAAGATAGCCGTAGTGACACTAGATGTTCACCAATTTCATCTAGTGACCTATCCTTCTGGAACTCTAACAGAGTAGCAACCAATGAGCGCTCTTCATAACCTGCTGCTGCTGGACCGCCTTTTGCTCGCTCATCGTCCCTTCACCGTAGAACAGAACAGGCTGCTCAACTGAAGCCATATTGCTAAAACGTTTATTCCAGAGTAGAGCTGGTCAATGTGGTGCCAATTCTGTCTGCCATGCAAAGCTTATGCAAACTGTACGGATCTTGCAATTGGGCCATTCAAGAACACTTCCTGTTTTTTGATTGGCCAAATTACAAGGTGTATATGCTTTTCCTGCAAGCTGGCATTGGCATCTTATTAGGATCCAGAGGCTTCCTTCTTACCGAAGTAAGTACCCCCCAGGTTATGCCATAATAGCTGTATTGGGTATTGGGATACATCGGCAAGCACTGTGTACCCTAACAGGCCTACTTTCTATAGGATTCAGAAGCCCATATGGCTTTAATAAGTGGGGATGAGACTTGGGCACACACCCTACAGTGCATGGAGCCCTTCACAGCGCAGTGACTGAGCAATGTCCCCACACCGATGTAGAATGAAGGTCTGCCTAAACTATTTTGACAGGTTTAATCCAACTTGCCCCCACTATGTAGTTTTGTGAACCTGTAGACAGAAGGTAGCAGTGCTTTTTGATGCATGTTCCTAACTGGCACCAACAGGCATTGAGATATATACAGACACCCTGTCTGCACTGCCGCCCCGCAGAGCTGAAAGGAAAACTGTCACTTTTCAGATCTTGGTTGTTGATCACATTGCTGGGAAAACTTGTGCCTTGATGGCCATTGTCATTTACCTACCTACAGGTTCACTGCCAAACACGACTAGTACCAGACTTTGAATAAGGCAAGTTCTCATGGCAGTTGGGTTGAGTGAATAAAACTAGTGGACAGAATAAATTTTTATGGGGCAAACATGCCGAACTCCACTGCCCAATCACTTTCCCTCTGCTTGGTCACATGGCCATACCAGACTGAATGCAAAGTAGGACGTATAGTAGATACCGATCACCGGATCATTGCTCAGCCAGTGTCTGCTGTGTGTGGTGAGCACATTACAACAATCTTACCTTTGGGCACAAATGGAAATGTAGGTACCTCAAATCCTGAAAATGCTGCATAGTATTCCTTTATAATCCATTTTATTTCCTTAAATGTTTGCAACTTTTTTTTTTTTTCATTTTAAATTTTAAACTGTATTACCTGTATAGCTTTTGTGACTATTTAGTTGATCTTTGTAGTATTTTTAGCAGTGTCTAGTGTACTTATATTTCCTATCACACTGCCTTTGATGTGTAATTTTTATGTATGTTTGTTTTTGTTGTCACATTCTGCCAGTGTGACTTCTGGCTGTGGAATGTGACAGCATGCTGTATCGGAAATAAGGCAATATATTCAACATCTAATAACTTTTTCCTTTTGTTTTCCTACCTAACTCACAACACTGTATTTCTAATTAAATATGAAAAGGTTACTATGAGAAGGTTTGAATTTTTCCAGCAAAGTATATATTGTCTTATTATGGCGTGTTCATATTTTTAACCTGTTTGCATCAGCTCCCTCTGCAGCAAAAGAAGGGTTAAGTGTATTTGAACGCTTCCTAGAAATTCTAGTTTGCACTATATATAAATATATATTTTTTTCATTTTGCAATAAATAATAATAAAAAATGTTTCACTGACAGCCCTCATCAGCTTTTATTTTGTGTACCGAAATACTAAAAGCTTTAGATTTTAAATGTGGTTTTATCTACTTCAAATGCTGTAAACACCTGACAGACTGATGTGAATGAATTTTATCAAGTTATTTTGTATGGTGTCAATTTTTTGTCTTTTCTCCCAAATAGTATGTTAAATAAAGTCTTCAAGCTTTGTTTTCCTGTGTCTGCATTTTTATTTAGTCCATTTGAAAATAAGCGCATGCTACTAGCCTCTGTCTGACCTGGGCTTTTTCTCGGCATAAGGGCTGGTTTACACTTGGGTGAGTCTGCAGCGCTTTGCTGATTGCGGGCGATCAGCAAAGCGCTGCTACAATGTATCCCTATGGATATATACATTCACACTGCAGCGATAGCTAATGCTGCATGCAGCGTTTCAGGGGCGATTGCTCTGTGATTCTTGTTCTATTGAACAGGAATCGTGCAGAATCGTAACATTTTAGTTAAAATCGTGACCGCATTCGGCTAGCGGCGCTCCAATCGCAGAGTGTGAACTAGCCCTAAGCTGGATAGGCAGGTGTCTAAACAGACTTTACTATGTATTAAAGGAGCTTATGTGAGCAATAAATGGGTCACATCCAATTTCAGTCCTATACAGGATCTTCTCAAAAAAAAAATTAGCATATTGTGATAAAGTTCATTATTTTCTGTAATGTACTGATAAACATTAGACTTTCATATATTTTACATTCAAATACACACAACTGAAGTAGTTCAAGCCTTTTATTGTTTTAATATTGATGATTTTGGCATACAGCTCATGAAAACCCAAAATTCCTATCGCAAAAAATTAGCATATTTCATCCGACCAATAAAAAGTGTTTTTAAAACGAAAGTAAACCTTCAAATAATTATGTTCAGTTATGCACTCAATACTTGGTCAGGAATCCTTTTGCAGAAATGACTGCTTCAATGCAGCGTGGCATGGAGGCAATCAGCCTGTGGCACTGCTCAGGTGTTATGGAGGCCCAGGATGCTTCGATAGCGGCCTTAAGCTCATCCAGAGTGTTGGGTCTTGCGTCTCTCAACTTTCTCTCCACAATATCCCACAGATTCTCTATGGGGTTCAGGTCAGGAGAGTTGGCAGGCCAATTGAGCACTGTAATACCATGGTCAGGAAACCATTCACCAGTGGTTTTGGCACTGTGAGCAGGTGCCAGGTCGTGCTGAAAAATGAAATCTTCATCTCCATAAAGCTTTTCAGCAGATGGAAGCATGAAGTGTTTTATAGATAAACCCCTATATCTTTTGTGACTCTTTCAACTGGCAGAGTCCCAGTGGATTGGCGTACAGCCCACGTTTTTCCATTATTTAAGAAGGGCAAAAAATCAGATCCAGGAAATTATAGACCTGTAAGCTTAACATCAGTTGTATGCAAACTATTTGAGGGGTTACTTAGAGATACTATACATGACTTCATAGTAGAAAATCTTATTTCTCAGCATCAACATGGGTTTACTAAAGACGGGTCCTGTTTGACTAACATGCTCAGCTTTTATGAGGTAGTGAATGCTAATGTGGATATTGGGAATGCTGTAGATGTGATATACTTGGACTTTGCAAAGGCCTTCGACACTGTTCCCCACAAGTCTGGTGCAAAAGTTGAGGATGCAAGGACTGGGGAAGAGTCTGTGTGCATGGATAGGGAACTGGATAATGGACAGAAAACAGAGTTGTGGTCAATGGATCATACTCAAAATGGGAGACTGTTAGCAGTGGGGTCCCACAGGGGTCCATACTGGGTCCAGTGCTCTTCAATTCATATGACCTAGTAGATTCAGTAGTGAGCAATGTTGCTATTTTTGCAGATGATACAAAATTGTGCAGAATCATCAACTCTCAGGAAGATGGGGATATATTGCAACAGGATCTGGATAGGATGGCTTATGGGCACATACATGGCAGATGAAATTCAATGTTGAAAAATGTAAAGTCATACATTTTGGTCGTACCAATGGTCTAGCACCATACAAAATAAATGGGATACAGTTGGGGACATCAAACTTGGAGAAGGACTTAGGAGTACTCATCGACAACAAGTTAAATAATCGTACTCCATGCCAAGCCGCTGCAGCTAAAGCTAACAAAATTTTGGGATGCATTAAAAGGGAAATAAAAACTCGAGATGCTAGCATAATATTGCCCTTGTTTAACTCTCTAGTAAGGCCACATCTGGAATATGGAATTCAGTTCTGGGCACCACATTACAGGAAAGATATTGAAGTCTTAGAGCAGGTGCAGAGACGAGCAACAAAATTGATACGTGGGATGGAGGGTTTCACTTACCAAGAAAGGTTAGATAAACTGGGTTTATTTAGTCTAAAGAAAAGACGCCTTAGAGAGGATCTAATTAACACGTATAAATACGTCAGAGGGCAATATAAAAGCTTGGTAGATGAGCTTTTTGTCCCTAGGCCTTCTCGAAGGCCTAGAGCAGGGGTTCCCAACCTTTTCTGGCCCGGGGACTGCTTTCTGACCAAATTTTTCTCCGGGGGGAGGGGGGTGGCGATGTGCGACCTAGTGGACAGTGTCATGTGCAGCGGGTTATGGGGGGGGTTGTCCCAGTATAGGGAGTTTAGTTGTCCCAGTATAGCTAGTATAGTGTCCCAGTATAGCTTGTATAGTCCCAGTATGGCTAGTATAGTGCCCTAGTATGGACGCAACAGCGGCTTCCTGTAGCAGCGATATGCATCGCCGTTACCATGGAAACCACTGCCGCGCTTCCTTCCCTCCTTACAGCAGCCGCAATACGTGATGCTGTAATACCGGATGCTGATAAGAGGAGAGCGGCTGGGGGAATATGAGGAAGGAAGTGGCCGCCCGCTCATTAGGTAACAGGAGTGGGGGGAGGGGCGAGAGGCTAGACATGCCGCAGCCCGGTAGAAAACTGCCAACGGACCGCCAGTGGGCCGCGGCCCGGTGGTTGGGGACCCCTGGACTAGAGGACATGATCTGTGCATGGAGGAAAAATGTTTTAGCCATTTATTTAGGAAGAGTGATTAAGATGTGGAATGCATTGCCACAGGAAGTCGTTATGGCAAACTCTATACCTGCATTTAAAGGGGGCTTAGATGATTTCCTTGCGTTGAAAGACATCCATGGCTACAATTTCTAGGTAATGCCCAGTGATGTTTATCCAGGGATTTTATCTGATTGCCATCTGGAGTCGGGAAGAAATGTTTCCCTTTTGGGGCTAATTGGGCCATGCCTTGTGGGGGTTTTTCGCCTTCCTCTGGACCAGCATGGATATGTGAGGGAGCAGGCTGGTGTTGTTCTCTGGTTGAACTCGATGGACGTATGTCTTTTTTTCAACCCAAAACTATGTAACTATTTTGGGTATTGAAAAAATACCCAAAACATTGTGAAAGAAAAATCCTATCAAAATTATTTTGAGTATTTTTCTGCTTGCTGGTGGTTTAAAAGGCATTTTACTGACAAAACTATCACTTTGGAGAAAACTCAGAAGAAAAAGTTAATTGGTGCAGGATATAGCTGGTAAATGGCTTATCTTGCTGCTGCACAGGTTCTCGGGGGCATTAATTACTATTCACCCTCCAGGTCAACGTGGATGGTGGGAATGATATATTTCGGCTTCCAGCTAACGGCGCTGAAGTTACGTACTGTGTGCCGCTATAGCCGTAATTCCTATGACTGCTTATGGTGGCGCCAGCTGCGCCCAAATCTCATGCGCTGCAATTGCAGCACTCGCCCAGCAGCGCTCCAAGGGTATCCAAATCTGCATCCAGCTCTATACACTGTACTGACAGGTCTTCAGGCTGTTCATCAGTCAGTATGGGAGAGGGATCGGGAGATAACCTACAAATCTGTCCACAAAACCTGTCCAACCTACATTTCTGATCTTACTCAGAGATACACACCTAGCCGCTCACTCCGCTCTTCTAATGAACTTCGCCTGATCGCCCCCCGCATCACCCAGTCCCATGCATGCCTCCAAAACTTCTCAAGAGCTGCTCCAACACTATGGAACTCCCAACCTCCACCCATTAGGGCAGCCCCCTCCTTCAACATCTTCAAGAAGGCCCTCAAAACTCACCTTTTCACTCTGGCCTACCACCCCTCACAAGTGCTCTAAACCCACAGCTGAACTCTGGTTCCCTACCTTTCGTGTCCCTACCTCTCCCTCCAGATTGTAAACCTTTGGGCAAGGTCCTCCTCCTTTTGTCTCCTACCTGATCATGCACCTCCATTACTGTGAACCCATCATATCTATCTGAGTGAACCTAACTTGCCTAATCTCCATGCTCCCCTCCACTAAGCATTACCTTGTACTCATACTGTGCGATCTGGTCTTTCTTGTATTCCTGTAGTGTCCTATTGCTGTTTGTCACCCCTAAATATTGTTTGTAACCTAAACTAATGTTGGCGCTTTATAAGTACAATAAATAAAGGCACATGGAGTGCTGACTGTTGGGCAGGTGTTTGCTCCAGTCCCGGCTGTGCTGGTTCTCTCTGCTGCAACGGAAGAACCTGCTGCACCTGTGCCCCAGAGACCCAGCCCATAATCCTCTCCACATGTTGAGGCTGCATGCTTACATTTCATCCTCCAAATTCCTGTAGCAATGTACTGGTACTCTGCACACATCTTGGACACTGTGTGCTGCCGAGTACGAGTGAAATCGCCGCCCGGAGACTTGGGTGCAGGATACAGGCGATATGTGGCTCACCCTGCTCCTGTAGAAGTCCAGGCGGCGTTAATTATTATTCCCCCTCCAAAATGGATGGTGGGGAATGATGTCATTCAGCTGCCAGCTATTGCCGGAGGCCGAATTACAGTGTTTTAACCAGCCTGGCGGTATGGACGAGCTCAGCTCGTCCATCACCGCCGGAGGCCCTGCTGGGCCGATTTGCATGAAATAAAGAGCAGCACACGCAGCCGGCACTTTGCCAGCCGCGTGTGCTGCCTGATCGCCGCCGCGAGCAGCGGCGAAAGAGGGTCCCCCCAGCCGCCTGAGCCCAGCGTAGCCGGAACAAAAAGTTCCAGCCAGCGCTAAGGGCTGGATCGGAGGCGGCTGACGTCAGGACGTCGGCTGACGTCGATGACGTCACTCCGCTCGTCGCTATGGCGACGATCTAAGCAAAACAAGGAAGGCCGCTCATTGCGGCCTTCCTTGTTTATTCTGGGCGCCGGAGGCGATCGGAAGAACGCCTCCGGAGCGCCCTCTAGTGGGCATTCATGCAGCCAACTTTCAGTTGGCTGCATGAAATAGTTTTTTTTTTTATTAAAAAAAAAACCCTCCCGCAGCCTCCCTGGCGATCTTATCAGAACGCCAGGGTGGTTAAAAGTAACTTCAGCGCCGAAGTTACTCACTGTGCACTCATACAGACGTAATTAAATTTACGGTCTATGGTGGCACCGGCTGCGCCCAAATCTGCATTGGATACAGCGTGTTCGGTGCTGCCTCCTCCAACCGTTTTGCTGTTATCCTACAGTGTTGGACTCCCAGTTACTGTTCCCCATGCCAGATGCAGCAAGTCACCGGACGCCTTGCCTGCCCCTTCATGAGACTGCCTCTCATGTTTACCTATCGAGACAAAGCAGTACATCAAACAGCCAATGTGCCTTCAACAATGAGCACTTGTATGCAAAAATTGAAAAACATTTTTGAAAAAAAAAATTGCCGCTGTGCCAGATATTTGCTTTTCTCAGTCAGTCCTGTGTAGGAAATAAATAAAAATTTTAAGAGACCTTGAGGCAGATGGAACACAGAGGCATGTTCCTTGTTGCAGGACATGGCTCTGCGCCTCCCCCCCCCCCCCCCCCCCCCGAAATTGGCAACATTAATTGTCACTAATGCAAAAAAGGAGAGAAAAAGAAAGCCCCTAGTAGCAAGCACCACTTAAAGATACAAAAATAGTTTATTCAATATGCCACATAAATATAGGACACAATGAGAAACAGCATACAGCTAAAATCAAGTAAAAACGGCAAGAAAACAACCCACTGCTGCAAGTGAATGTAAATGATGATAATATAGATCTTCAAAAAATCATATTATATTATATAAACAATAAAGTACACCTGATAGCTGGATATACACTATCCTCAACATGTATTAGGATGTGCAACAATAACAGCAAAATGAGCATCTATTTAGAGCTCACTAATGCTTGAACCCGGGTTCAGTATGGATAAATGTGCAAAATAACAAGTTACATACATGTAGAAAAAACAACAGACCATAATCATGAATGTGCTAAGTGCTAATGATAATGAATACACAGGACTGCAATATATAAACTGGAGCAGCCTATAAATAAAGTGCATGAGAGTGAATAGAGTGCAAAAAAGAGAAGATACTTATCCCCAGGGAACATGCATCAGGTGTAAGCAGCAGGGTGAGATCGGTTCCCTTCAGGACAATCCCGCTAGCTCCGCGGGCGTCACCCAGCTTTGAAAGGAGAGAGATTTAATATTCCAGAAAAAAGTGGAACAATGCAGAAAATAATATATACAAAGGATTTACAAAAACAAAGTAAAAATTTACAAAGGATACACAATAAGACAGTTTGCTTAAAAATAAAATGGGAATAACGTTACCAGCGTTGTTTGTGGGAGAACGCAGTCTGACCAGTAGTCAGGGCAGTTCCAGCGTCTTTGCTATCTCCAAGGAACTACAAGTTGTGACTATCCTAGGCCAACTTATATAGTCCGAGGTGTACCCTGGGGGTACAATTCCAGATATACTTTAATTTCTTCAGAAGGTTTCCAAAGAACGCTTGTCATATCCTTTCTGGCTGTGATATGCAACTTCAAAGCTTTCCTGTCCCACCTTGAACTTTGCAGATATTTCCCATCTCCCCATAGATCTAATTTCCACAGGTGAAATTGTATCTTAGCACACACATCAAAAAGACTTCCCTACTCCAGGTGACAGGTGGCAATTGCCCAAGCAAAATACACATCTGGAACAGTATTTCATAGCAGATCAAAGGTAAGGACATGGCTGGCTATTAGCCTAATAAGCCATCTCCTTGCCAGAGGCTAGCAAACCAATTTAGCATTTCCTGCTCTCCTATTCAGACCAACAGGTAGCCGATCATGTGTATAGGCTTAAAAGTGGTCGAGCGACTGTCTGATTAAGTGTTTCCTAATTAGAGGCTAGGTAGACATTTCCTAATTGAATGTCTAGGTTCCTGTGCCTATCCAACGGAATTGATCTATTCAATGCAGACAATGGTAGCTTTCCTGCTAGACACTGAATGCAGATTTAATTTACATTTACATACATAATTCACATTAGCAGCCAGGTGACCAATTATACCCTGAAGCCAGCTGGCTTTTAGCAGACATACACATATGTCACAGACAGAAAAGGTGAAATATGGCTTCCACGAGAGACAATATGGCTGCTATGTTCTGCATATTACCGTACATATCATCATCACCACATATATCCTCACACTGAGAGCCCCCCTTAAGAAGATGGGCTAGTCCTAAATTTGTTGGTAATGTCAGATTTCTACTACTTACTGTAAGTGACAGCAACATAGGGGAAAAGTAATTTATGGCTTTTACTCTGGAAGAAACTCACTTCTTATTTGTATATGTTTATGTGTATTTTAAATGTTAAGATTTTCGCGACAGAGGTCCTTTAAGGACCACGGGCTTAAAACCCCCTAAAGACCAGGCCATTTTTTATCAATTAGGCCACTGCAGCTTTAAGGGCTAACTGCAGGGCCGCACAACTCAGCACACAAGTGATTCCCCCTCCTTTTCTGCCCTCTGTTGGTGGGCTTTGATGGCTCCCAGGATGTTTGTTTATTTTTTTTTGCAAATATTTTTGGTATTTATTTTTGTATACATTTTTGCCCTTTTTTATTTTTATTTATTTATTTTCGCCATCTTAGGGCTCATTCACACTTAAGCAGGAATCATGTGATTCCCACTAATCGCTAAAGCGCTAGCGTTTTCTAAAAACGCCAGTGCTATTTTAGTCTATGGCAGTGTTCGCACTTGAGTGATTAGCAATAATCGCGGGCGTTCCACGATTATTGCTAATTGCAAACGTGTTACATGCAGCATTTTTCCGGTGATTTTTGAGCGATCACCATTAGCATATATAGAAACACTAATCGCAATCGCTCCAAAAACGCAAATTTGTACAGTGATTTTTCCACGTTAAATTGCGGAAAAATCACCCACTGAAAACGCTAATGCAAATCGCTAGTGGTTGGCGATTTTAGGTGTGAATGAGGCCTAACAGTCTCCTAGCAGCGATCACCACTGGGAGACTGATGGCGGAGTGGAGCTCCGTCATCCAGGCAGAGATGCGCGTGCATTGGCGATCTCCTGCAAAACATGCCCTCAGGACTTTACGCCGATCTGCATTAGGCGGTCCTGGGGCTGGCGGTGCGTCTACGCCCATCAGCATGACGTGGTCGCCTAGAGGTTAAAGGACAGGTGCGAGTTAATTAAAAAAACAGATCTACTTACCTGGGGCTTCCTCCATCCCCTGGCAGCCTATCCTTCCCTTGCCACAGCTCCGGTATCCCGGGATCCACTCCGTTTCAGATGCCAACCTCGCCAGGTTGGCATGTTTTGCGCATGCGTGAGCACATAGCCACAACGCTCACGATCATGTGACTTGGAGCGCAGGCGAGGTCAGAATCTGCAACGGAGGGCAGGGTCGGTTTAAGGAGCCCCGGGCGCCCTGAGGCAAGATTAAACAAGCGCCCCCCCCCCCCTCGATAAACACAACCCCACCACACATAGTTGAACACAGACACGCATACACACACACAGACAGTTGGACACAGACACACATACAGTTCAACACAGACACACACACAGTTGAACCAAGGCCCATGCAGTTGAACACAGGCGCACACACACAGTTGAACACAGGCACACACATGCACAGTTGAACAAAGACCCACACACACAGTCGAACACAGACACACACATGCACAGTTGAACACAGACCCACACATACAGTTGAACACAGGCACACACACACAATCAAACACAGACACACACATGCACAATTGAACACAGACCCACACACACACAGTTGAACGCAGACACACACACACACACACACGCACACACACACACACACACACACACACACACACACACACACACACACACAGTTAAACTGAGGCCCATGCAGTTGAACACAAGCACACACACACACACAGTTAAACGCAGGCGCACACACACACACACACACACACACAGTTAAACCGAGGCCCATGCAGTTCAACACAGACCCACACATACAGTTGAACACAGGCACACACACACAATCAAACACAGAAACACACATGCACAATTGAACACAGACCCACACACACACAGTTGAACGCAGGCACACACACACACACACACACACACACACACACACACACACACACACACACACACACACACACACACACACACACACACACACACACACACACACACACACACACACACACACACACACACACACACACACACACACACACACACACACACACACACACACAGTTAAACCGAGGCCCATGCAGTTGAACACAGGCACACACACACACACACACACACACAGTTAAACCGAGGCCCATGCAGTTGAACACAGGCACACACACACAGTTGAACACAGGCACACACATACACACTAGAAAACACGCACGCACACACACACACACACATGCAAACACACATTCAATACACACACAACACACACACCAACATTTGAATGCATACACACTTCAACAACACACAACATTTAACAGAGACAGACACAGTTGGTAAGAGACACTGCCGCTGCTTTGTTCTTTCATTAGAAAGCATGTATGCTCACTGTTGGGGACTAGGGATGATCAATGAGATGCATATTTTTTCCGAAATTATGCAAATTTTTATGCAAATGTATGCAGTTTGAAAATGGACCAATCAATTTAAACCCAGGTTTAAATTGATTGGTCCATTTTCAAACTGCATACATTTGTATAAAAATTTGCATCAACTCGGAAAAATTTGCATATCTGTGATCATCCCTGCTGGGGACACTTCTAGTGCTCTCTCTTTTATGATGTGTATGTGCCTGTGAATGCTTCCCTCCCTCCAATGCAGATGTCCCATGGCCATGCAGTTTCCCCCTCCAGTCCTCTCCCTCCCTCCCCCTCCTCCTATAAGATTTAAAGGGGTTCTTTCGCGAAAAAAGTAGGCAGTTAAAAAATGTGACAGATGACAGGTTTTGGGCCAGTCCATCTTTTTAAGGGGGATTCTCAGGGCTTTCTTTGTTTTCAACAGCATTTCCTGAACAACAGTTTAACTGCCAAAATAGCAAGATACCAGCCAGCCTCCCTAATCACTTGCACACTATTATGTCAGTTAGATTTTACAACTGTAAAATAGTGACATAATAGTGTGAGTCAGATAGTGTCAGATAGTGAGTGAGTGACTGACTGCCGGAGAGGGGAGGGAGAGGAGTGATATGCAGCTATTAGGTAGGGGCCTCAGGGAGCAGTGGGGAGAGAACAGTTGCCAGGGTCTGGCTGCGCAGGAGCCCCTGCAGAGGTCAGGGGCCCTGGGGCAATTGCCCCCTTTGCCTCTATGGCATGGCCGGCCCTGACGGAGGGGATCCCAGGACACTTTTTGAGATAAGAAAGAGGGCCACTTAACCACTACTGGACTGCCAGTAGTATTAAAACGTCCTGTTGGCCCCTCTTAATGGACCAACAGATGTTTTGAAACGATAATTGTTTCTGACGCTTGTGCACACGTGCTCGCACACAAATGTGCACTTTGAGGGACAGAGGCAAAGTAAGAACCTGGGGCTTCCTCCATCCCCTGGCAGCCTATCTGTCCCTCACCGCAGCTCCAGTGTCCCAGGATACCCTCCGATTCAGATGCTGACCTTCTGTGCCTGCCTGGAGCGTTCAGCGCAGGCGCAATACTTCTGCATAAATACAAATGTTACAAAATATGTATATCTGAGTAGGCCTGGGTCTCTAGTCTTCAGAATGGTTACTTTTCTAAGAAAGAATGACTGTATTGCTTTTGGTTGCAAAAAATGGCCTTGAAAAATCAATCTGATTAAATATATAGGGTATCATTTTAACCATGACATGTGAGAGAATAACATTTGGGGTGTTTGAGAGAAGAGGTCTAAGTCATTTGAATTTTTTTGTGCCAAAGTGGAAAAAAAAATACTATTTTCAAAGTTATGGTACAATTTTAGCAAAACCGCATCAGTACAAATACTACAAAATATGTATATCTGAGTAGGCCTGGCTTTCTAGTTTTCAGAATGGTGACATTTATGGCTTTTTGTGACTGCTCAGACACTCCATGGGCTTTTCTAAGAAACAATGACTGTATTGCTTTTGGTGCAAAAAGGGCTTTGAAAAATCAATTGGTGCTGCTCATGGTTAAAGGTGGCCATACACTGGTTGATTTGCCATCAGGCTCGACCAACAGATAGATCCCTCTGTGATCTAATCTGATCAGAGAGTGATCGTATGGCTGCCTTTACTGCAAACAGATTGTGAATCGATTTCAGCATGAAACCGATCACAATCTGTGAAGCTGCCGCTGCCGCCGCCCCCCCCCCCCCCCCTGCACACATTACCTGATCCGGCCGGTGCGAGTCCCCCTCTTTCCCCGCTGTCTTCTTCTCTGCGCTAGGCTCCTCCAGCTTCACTTCCTGTCCGGTGAAGTTTAAACAGTAGAGGGCGCTGCTGGGACAGGAAGTTCAGTGAAGCCGGTCCGGAGCCCAGCGCGGAGAAGAAGCAGCGGGGACAGAGGGGGACCCGCGCCGGCTGGAGCAGGTAATGTATGGCCGCAAGCGTCGGTCGTCGGGCATTTGAACGCCGCTATCGAC
The DNA here is from genome assembly GCF_040937935.1 of Hyperolius riggenbachi. NCBI lineage: Eukaryota > Metazoa > Chordata > Amphibia > Anura > Hyperoliidae > Hyperolius > Hyperolius riggenbachi. Next base: position 432,462,573 of record NC_090650.1, read on the forward strand.
GCACTCCCGACCCACTGGCGATCGAGGGAAATGTTCTGCACGGACGGAACGACGGGAATCGTCAGGAACAATCGATTTCGGACGGAAATCGATCATTCAGTCAGCGTTTGCGTGACAATTTTACAGCTGATTCGATCACAGTGATTGAATCGGCTGTATATCGGCGGGAAAATCGGTGAGTGTATGGGCCCCTTAACAGTGTATTGCGTGGCCAAAAAGCTATCTGATTATGTATGTATGGTATAATTTTAATTGTGACAAGTGAGAGAATAGAATTTGAGGTGTTTGAGATCTGAGGCCTATTTTTTTTTTTTTTTTTAGCGGCAAACTGTAATGAGAAGCAATAAAATTGTAATTTCCATATACTTTGTGCCAAAATAAAACACTTGTAAAAAAAACCCAAAAGTAAAGTGACAGAATTGAAAAGAGAATACATAAATAGTTACTTTAGGGACTCCGTTTTTTAAATATGTATGACATGAGGGTGTATTACTCTTATTTTTGCTAATAAGGGCTTGTAATAATTAGTAGCAGGCACATGCAGGTGGGGGCTCTGTGTGCCCATAATTCCCATAAATGGCCTCTTTGGCGGTAAAAATGAAGCTCTTACCCTTCCTGTAGGAAGCCCCACCCACACCTGCAGGAAGCTCCTCCCCATCTGGGAGTAAAGAGGTGCCATGCAGGAATCCTAGTGTAACCATCCCCACAGCTGTGTGGGAGCAGTAAGATAGTGTCTCTCAGACAGCAGTGACCACTCCCTCAACCTTGCACCCACAGGGACCTCTCCCTCCACCTAGGACCCATACTGGCCTCTCCCTCCCCAGCATTAGCACTACAGTGATCCTGCCTCCCCCAGCACCCACACTGACCCCTCCCTCCCCCAGCTACCTGATTGGTAGTGTGCAATGAGAAAACGAAAACCACAACCTAGAAAAATACACTTTTATCTCCAAACTAGCCGTCCCGCGTCGTAGCATACGCCGCATCTTCTATCTATCTAATAGAGTACGTGCCTCAACCTTGAAGCAAGAAGCCTAAAGGTGGGTACACACATCAGATAAAAGTCTTTGGAAAATGAAAGATCACAGACCAATCTTACCACCCTTCATGTAGTATGAGAGCCATACTCTACACAGTCTATTCTATGGAGCTGAACTCCACATCAGAAAAAACTCTTTGCAAGATGCTGCACACACAGATGCTGTACAGACACAAAAGATCAGTATCTGCAAAAGATCCGTTCCTGCAAAAGATCCGTTCCTACAAAATACATTCATAGTCTATATTTCCATGCGGATTATTGTGGACATTTTTCCGCATAAGGGCATAAGCATCCGCATACAATGAATTTTTAATGCTGGTCAAAAACGCAAATATTTTTGAAGATTTTTCGTGAAAATTTGCCAAAAAACGAAAACAGGATTTTGACTTAGGCGAAAATTCGCAAGCAACACTGCTACATGCTACATTAGCACTATCCAAGAGCACCACAGGGAGGATTCCCAATGCCCCCTTTTTATACAACCGGAGGGACCGCGGGGTCCCAGGCTCTCTCACTGCCTGGGAACCACAGCGGCACCCCGGAGGGGGAGGCTGGGTGCCGCAGGCGACCCCCCCCCCCCCCCCAAGCATGGCCAGCGCCGGGGAGAGCCGTCTGCACCCACCTCCCAATATTAAAAACAGGCACTTACCTTAACATCCATTGCGTTCTTCTACATGTGCATTTATTTTCTCATGGAAAGCATTGTGTGCAGTTTGTATCCTTTGGAGGCAGGTGGTGGATGGCTTGCTCCGGTGGTGTGAGCCCTGGAGTGAGTTGTCTGCGCCTGTCCTCCCCCCTCTGGAGTGCTGTATGTGAGCCAGCCCTGAGCTCTAAAGCTCGGGGTGACCCATGCTTCTTTCCTTTCTCACGTGGTGCCCCCAAGTTAACCACTTGAGGACCCACCCTTTACCCCCCCTTAAGGACCAGCGCTGGTTTGATTGATCTGTGCTGGGTAGGCTCTGCAGCCCCCAGCACAGATCAGGGTGCAGGCAGGGAGATCAGATTGCCCCCCTTTTTTCCCCCCTATGGGGATGATGTGCTGGGGGGGTCTGATCTCTCCTGCCTGCTGTGGGTGGCGGGGGGGGGGCACATCAAAGCCCCCATCCGCGGCGAAATTCCCCCCTCCCTCTCCTACCTGCTGCCTCCCCCGGTGATCGGGGCTGCACAGGACGGCTATCCGTCCTGTGCAGCCAGTGACAGGACGTCCCCTGTCACATGGCGGCGATCCCCGGCCGCTGATTGGCCGGGGATCGCCGATCTGCCTTACGGCGCTGCTGCGCAGCAGCCCCGTACAAATGTAAACAAAGCGGATTATTTCCGCTTGTGTTTACATCTAGCCTGCGAGCCGCCATCGGCAGCCCGCAGGCTATTCACGGAGCCCCCCGCCGTGATTTGACAGGAAGCAGCCGCTCGTACGAGCGGCTGCTTCCTGATTAATTAGGCTGCAGCTGGCGACGCAGTACTGCGTCGCTGGTCCTGCAGCTGCCACTTTGCCGACGCACGTTATGAGTGTGCGGTCGGCAAGTGGTTAATGCGCATGTAGCAGAACGCAATGGACGTTAAGGTAAGTGCCTGTTTTTAATATTGAGAGGTGGGTGTGGACGGCTCTCCCCGACGCTGGCCACGCTTAGGGGGGGGTCGCCTGCGCCTCTCCCTCCGGGGTGTCGCTGTGGTTCCCAGGCAGTGAGAGAGCCTGGGACCCCGAGGTTCCCCCTGGTTGTATAAAAAGGGGGCATTGGGAATCCTCCCCGTGGCGCTCCTGGATAGTGCTAATGTAGCATGTAGCAGTGTTGCTAGAGAATTTTCGCCTCGAAAATCCCGTTTTCGTTTTTTGGCGAATTTTCACGAAAATCTTCAGAAATATTTGCGTTTTCGACCAGCATCGAAAATTCATTGTATGCGGATGCTTATGCCCTTATGCGGAAAAATGTCCACAATACTCCGCATGGAAATTCAATCTATGCGGACGTTTATACGGAAAAATGCCCGCAATAATGCGCAAGAAACTTCTCTGAATGCGGGCGCTAATGCCCTTATGTGGAAAATGTCCGCAACCATACGCAAGTAATGCGAAAAAGACTGGCATTAGGCAAAAATTAACATGAAAAAATTAGATGGAAAATTTGCCTGTCAAAACGAAATTAGGCGAAAATTCGGTAAAAATTTATCGAAACAAATTTTTGCATTTTCGCTCATCACTGGCATGTAGCAGGGCGACCGCTTTGCGGTATTGGTTTTTTGACCCTGCATAGTTTGGCATGCAAAAGCAAATGCATATTTGCATGAGCATTGCCTCATGAATAGCCAATTAGGCCAGATTTGCAAAGCCAGACTTGCTAGGGTGTAGGCCTCTTTTCCACGGACAGTTGATAGGCAGTAAAATGCCTCTCAAACTCTTACAACTGCTCACTACTGCCTGGTAACAGCTTGCTGCTGCCTGGTAACTGCTTACTGCTGCCTGGTAACTGCTTACTGCTGCCTGGTAACTGCTTGCTGAGCACACAGCTCAACAGTCCGTGGAAAAGAAGCCTAAAACTTGGTGATTGAGCACGCATACATTTTCTCATGCAAAGTACTTCTTCTTCTTGCTCGAAGGTTGAGGCACTTACTCTATTATATATATAGATACTATATTGTCACCATACTTTGTACTAGGGACATAATTCAAATCGTGTGATAACCAGGACAAATAGGCAGAACAAATATGTGGGTTTTAAGTGTAGTAGCAGTGTTTATTTCAAAACTATAGGGGATGAAATTGTAGAAATTGTGTATTTTTTTCATTGTTTTTCTGGTTTTTCCTTTTAAAATGCATAGAAAGTAAATTAATTACTGAAAACAAATATCACCCCACAAAAGCCTAATTTGTGGCAAAAAAACAAGGTATAGATCATTTTGTTGTGATAAGTATTGAAAAAGTTGTTGACAAATAAAAAGGAAGAGCGTTGACTGGTGAAAATTGCTCTGGTTAGAATAACAACCCTTGGGGTGAAGTGGTTAAGCCACACCCCTAGCAATGCCCCGACACACCCCTAGTCACGCATATCATAAAGAGTTCGTAAGAAAAATATGTTGTTTTATAATTTAAACCACACTGGTCCCTTCAATTCTGGTTCATTGTCCTTCATATTCAAATTGAGATATATATCAATTTAAAGAATGGGAATAAAGTTTAGAGTTCAATAAACTCATTTTTCAGTAGAAAAATACAAATATCTACACAGAGCTGCACATCAGTCCTGAAAGATTGACAAATGAGGAAGAAAGAAGGACAGTTAGGAGCTATGGGAGCTGCGGCAAGGGACAGATAGGCTGCAAGGGGCTGGAGGAAGCCCCAGGTAAGTAGATTTTTTTCTTAAACTCACACCTGTCCCTTACAGGGGTTCTGTAGTATTTCAAAAAACAAAAAGTGTCACTTACCTGGGGCTTCTACTGGCCCCCTGCAGATGTTCTGTCACGTGCCGTCACTCAAGGATCCTCATGTCCTTCGCCGCAGGTCACTTGTCATTTGTCTAACTAGACGAATGCCACTGCGCCTGCGCGGCCATGCGCATCCTCACTGCCGCTCGCGTTTCTGGAAGCTTCCTGCGCAGGCGAAGTATGAGAAAACTTCGTACTGCGCCTGCGCAGGACGCTCCCGGAGACACGAGCGGGAGCGAGGACGCGCAAGCCACGGCAGCATAGGCGCAGTGGCTTTCTTCTAGTTATATGAATAAATGGAAAGTCACCCGCGGCAGGGGACAAGAGGATCTTTGAGTGACAGCGCGGGACAGATCATCTGCAGGGGGTAGAAGTCTCAGGTAAGTGACTCTTTTTGTTTTTAAAACGCTACAGAACCCCTTTAAGTGTACGTGTATTTGCCATACAGGGGGGCTGGGAGGTTGTCTCCACCACACCCTGTACAGGAATGTGAGACTCCCTCTAGTTTCTGCACTTCTCAGACTTTCACTTTCATTTCTCTCCTCTGCTGTCAGGAATGGCGTCTGCTGATCTGAGGAAGGAGCTGAAATGTTCCATCTGTCTGAGCATTTATACAGATCCTGTGACCCTGAGATGTGGACACAACTTCTGCCGGCTCTGTATAGATCAGGTGTTGGATACACAGGAGGGGTCTGGAGTTTATTCCTGTCCTAAATGCAGAGAAGAGTTTCAGGAACGGCCGGCACTGCAGAGGAACATAACTGTGCAACATTGTGGAGAGTTTCCGCTCTGCTCAGCCAGATCAGGAAGATACTGGAGTCTTCTGTACTTACTGTATTCACTCTCCTATACCGGCTGTTAAGTCCTGTCTGCATTGTGAAGCTTCTCTGTGTGACAATCACCTGAGAGTCCACAGCAAGTCACCAGAACACGTCTTGTGTGACCCCACCACTTCCCTGGAGAACAGGAAATGCTCTGTCCATAGAGAACTGTATAAATATTACTGCACTGTGGACTCCGCCTGTATCTGTGTGTCCTGCAGTTTGGCCGGAGGCCACAAGGGTCACAATGTGGAGATGCTGGATGAGGCTTCTGAGAAGAAGAAGCAGCTACTAAGAAATGATCTGCAGGAACTGATCACTAAGACAGAGGAGACTGAGAAAGAAGTCCAGAGGCTGCAGGGGAACAAAAGAAAAGTCCATGAAAAGTCATCTGGTGTTACAGAGAGAGTCACTGGCCTGTTTAGAGACCTCAGGAGACAGCTGGATGACCTGGAGAAGAGAGTCCTGAGAGAGGTCTCCAGGCAGGAGGAGGAGCTTTCTCTGGCATTGGCTGATTTCATTCAGCAGCTGGAAATAAAGAAGGCCGAGCTGTCCAGGAAGATGTGTCACATTGAGGAGCTGTGTAACATGACTGACCCACTGACTGTCTTACAGGAATCACACACAGGTGACTTGTGTGACACTGAGGAGGGGGATAAGGAGGACAGAGAGAGACCTGATGGGCGGGATCTGGATGTGGCTCTCATCTCACACACATTACACACAGGGTTATCTGATATAATAGCCGGGGTAACTGGAGGCTGCATCCTACAGGAGGCTACAGACATATCACTGGATATAAACACAGCTCATAATGATCTACATATATCAGATGACATGAAAATTGTATCCTGGTCAGATATCAGCCAGAATCGCCCAGAAACACCAGAGAGATTTCAGGTGTACTGCCAGGTGATCAGCAGACAGAGTTTCTCCTCAGGGCGACATTACTGGGAAGTGGATATCAGTACATTAGAGGAATGGGGTGTAGGAATGTGTCACCCGAGTATAGACAGGAGAGGAGAGCAGTCAGGGATTGGATGTAATAACAAGTCCTGGGGTTTGTACAGGTATAATAATCAGTGTGGAGTGCAACATGACAGGAAAGGTATCCAGTTACCCGATGTCTCCAGTAATAGAGTCGGGATATATCTGGATTATGAGGCGGGGCGGCTGTCCTTTTATGATCTGTGTGTCCCGATCAGACTCCTCCACACCTTCACAGCAAACTTCACCACTGAGCCTCTCCATGCTGCATTATGTGTAGGAGAAGGTTCTATAAAGATATGTGGGAAGAGAAGCAACCAGGAGGTGTGAGATAACATACCGTATTTTTCGGACTATAAGATGCACTTTTTTTGTCCCCAGAATGGGGGGGGGAGTCATTGCATCTTATAGTGTAAATGTAAGGCAGGAATGTATGGCCAGGTGTTGGGCGTCCCCCTCCACAGCTCTTACGGAACCAGCATGCTCTGATCTGGGGTGTGACAGGGTCTGGCGGGAATCTGGCAGTCTTTGAGATCCTTCTGCTAGTGTGTTCCAGGCTCTGGATTTCCTCTGACTGGATGACCTCCCACTGCTGCTCCTCCTGCTGTGACCTCCCAGTGCGCGACCTCCTGCTGTGATCAACCGCTGCAGATCCTCTCGTGACCTCCTGCTGCATGACCTCCCGCTGCTGCTGCTCCCACTGTGACTGCTGCTGCTGCTCCCCACTGTCACCTCCCACTGGGACTGCTGCTGCTGCCCCGCGCCGGCTGTCTTTGACCTTCAACTGTGACTACCGCTGTTAACCTCCCTCTGTGACCTTCTGCTGCTGCTCCTCTCACTATGACCTGCCATTGCTGCTCCTCCTGCTGGGTGACCTCCTGCTGTGAGCTCCTGCTCGGTGGTGAACGGAGCTACTGCGGCAGCTTTTTCATGTGCAGGTGCTGCCGCGGGAGATGCATCTGGACTGCAGCGGCTGAACTGCACAGGGGCTGTGGGAGTTCCGGTCATCACGGGGCTTGGCTTCCTATGGGCACTTGCCACTTGACCCGCTCCTGGCTGCACCACAATGCTGAAAAGTGGGGACAGCGAGCTCCATGTCACATGGCCAGGACTGCACACCACAGAGATCGTTGGAGCACCCTAAATTGGTGAGGGCATCGGTAGGGAGTGTAATGTAGCTGTGAGTGTAGTCAGTCTAGTCAGTGTAGCCGAGTGTGTAGTCATTGTAGCTGGGAGTGTAGTCAGCGTAGCTGGGGGTGTAGTCAGGGTAGCCGGGTGTGTAGTTAGTGTAGCTGGGTGTGTAGTCAGCGTAGCTGGGTGTGTAGTCAGTGTAGCTGGGGGTGTAGTCAGGGTAGCCGGGTGTGTAGTTAGTGTAGCCGGGTGTGTAGTCAGCGTAGCTGGGTGTGTAGTCAGCGTAGCTGGGTGTGTAGTCAGCGTAGCTGGGAGTGTAGTCAAGGTAGCTGGGTGTGTAGTCAGGGTAGCTGGGTGTGTAGTCAGTGTAGTGTTTAGTGTAGCTGCCTAGCTGGGTGTGTAGTCAGCGTAGCTGGGTGTGTCGTCAGTGTAGCTGGGTGTGTCGTCAGTGTAGTATAGTCAGTGTAGCTGGTTGTGTAGTCAGCGTAGCTGGGGGTGTAGTCAGTGGAGTGGCTTCAGCTGACAGAAATCACTCTCCCTCCTGCATGCCCATGTGACTAAAGGAGGAGTGTTCCAGATTAAGTGTGAGCAGGCAGCTGGAGGTCAGTGAGGAGGAGATGAGGAACTATGAGTCGGTTCAGCAGGTATTTTCCCTTATTTCATCTAAACTACAAGTCTTGTATAAGTAGATTAATGCACAATTGATAACAGGTAATGTGTATTATATGTGTACTAGGTGACCTAAGCCCGTTTAAAAACGGGCTCTAGGTCTGTGTGGAATCCCCATCCCCTCTCCTCCACTCCCCTCCCACTCTCCGCCGCAGTGTCACCGCGCGCGCGCACCCGCCGCCGCACCCTCCAAAGCGCGCGTGCGCCGCCCGCTGACCCACCGCACGCTCGGCTCCCTGGTCCTGCGCTATCCCTGTGTAGCGTTGTCCGTGCTGCGCAGTGCGCACATGCGCACAACGGTTCAGCACGGACAACGCTACACAGGGATAGCACACGGATAGAAGCTGGAGAGTCACCACGTCACATCGAGAGGCTGTTGTCCCCTTCTGGCCCAGAGCAGTTGTCACATCTCAGCTCTGTCCCTATTGCTTCAGCCACAACTTCATCACCGCTTATAGCTGCTAACTGACACACAGAATGGCTGCTAACTGACACATAGGGCTAGATTCACAAAAGGGTGCTAACTGAGCCTAAAAGCTTTGGGAGTGCTAACTAGGGCAGTTAGCACGCTTAAAGCAGTTAGCACGCTTAAAGCTTTTATTGATCACGCGCAAAGTTTAGCGTGGTGCACCCGAAAAACATTGCACCATGTGCGATCAAAATGTTGCACCGGGTGCGCCCAAAACGTCGCACCATGCGACCTTTTGGGCGCACCGGGTGCAACGTTTTTGATCGCACTCAGTGCGATATTGCGCACCGCGCAACGCTAAACTTTGCCTTTGCGCGTCCTAAAGGGCTTTAGGCGTGCTAAGGGGCTTTTAGGCGTGCTAACTACGGTAAGTTAGCACCCTTTTGTGAATCTAGCCCATAGAATGGCTGCCAACTGGCACATAGAATGGCTGCTCTCTCTGCACAACTTACACTTCACATACTGTTTTGTTTCATATTTTAAGGGGAAAAAAGGCAAAATTCAAGATATATATATTTTTTAGTTTTACCTATTAACATTTTTAAATAAACAGTGTGACCATAGCTCACCTACAATTTATATTTGTCTATTTTATACCGATTATCACAGCACATCAGTTATGGAGCTGCTGCCATGTATGGTGATGGGATCTGATTTTTAAATAAAGGAATTTTATGCTTTTTGTATTTGTTGCTCGTTTTTCTGTCTTGTGCGGGGTGTTTATTCTTTATCTCTATTCCATATATTCTTCTTAGCTGGCTCGTTTCCGTGTGTTTCCCTTTTAGTGCCTCCATTTATAATGACCTGTATAGTATTCCTAATCTCTAATCCTGTCTCCAATTTATACAGTGCAAACTGATGCTTCACCTGGCCTGTAAAGCGCCCCCATTATAATGGCTCTAAATGTTTTCCCCTATGTGGTATCCCTATTTTATGGCCCCATATTATAGTGACTGCCATACAGAGTACCTCGAACAGGGTTCCCTCATCTGATGGTCCCCTCACCTCCCCTGCAGAGTTTGGCAATGGTAGAGTGTACCGGTATTATATCACCTGTCTGCATTCCAGTGTTGTATTGTCGTGCTCCCATCCTCAGACCTCCATGCAAGCCCTCTGCTGCCCCTCCCACAAGTTCTGACGAGACGATGGAGGTGGAGGATGTGGGCTTCCCCGTAAGTTCTGACGACGAGACGACGGAGGAGGCGGGTGTGGAGAATGTGGGACTCCCCATGAGTTCTGATGAGACAGTGGAGGAGGCAGGTGTGGAGGGCGTGGGACTCCCCCTGAGTTGTGACGACACGGTGGAGGAGGCGGGTGTGGAGGACGTGGGACTCCCCGAGTTCTGACGAGACAGTGGAGGAGGCTGGTGTGAAGGACGTGGGACTCCCCGAGTTCTGACGAGACAGTGGAGGAGGCTGGTGTGGAGGACGTGGGACTCCCCCTGAGCTCTGACGAGACAGTGGAGGAGGCTGGTGTGGAGGACGTGGGACTCCCCGAGTTCTGACGAGATAGTGGAGGAGGCAGGTGTGGAGGACGTGGGACTCCCCCTGAGCTCTGACGAGACAGTGGAGGAGGCTGGTGTGGAGGACGTGGGACTCCCCCTGAGCTCTGAAGAGACTGTGGAGGAGGCGGGTAAGGAGGATGTGGGACTCCCCTAAATTCTGAAGAGACAGTGAAGGAGGCTGGTGTGGAGGGCGTGGGATTCCCCTGAGTTCTGACGAGACAGTGAATGAGGCTGGTGTGGAGGGCGTGGGACTCCCCGAGTTCTGACGAGACAGTGGAGGAGGCTGGTGTGGAGGACGTGGGACTCCCCTGAGTTCTGACGAGACAGTGGAGGAGGCTGGTGTGGAGGATGTGGGACACCCCTGAGTTCTGAAGAGACAGTGAAGGAGGCTGGTGTGGAGGGCGTGGGACACCCCTGAGTTCTAAAGAGACAGTGGAGGAGGCTGGTGTGGAGGGCGTGGGACTCTCCTGAGTTCTGACGAGACAGTGGAGGAGGCTGGTGTGGAGGGCGTGGGACTCCCCTGAGTTATGACGAGACAGTGGAGGAGGCTGGTGTGGAGGATGTGGGACTCTCCTGAGTTCTGACGAGACAGTGGAGGAGGCTGGTGTGGAGGGCGTGGGACTCCCCTGAGTTCTGACGAGACAGTGGAGGAGGCAGGTGTGGAGGACGTGGGAGTGTTGGGAGTGTTAGTTATAATACAGGGTGACTAAAGTGGAACTGTAGTGAAAATAGCAAAGAATAAAATTAATTTTTTTAAATAAAAAAAATATTTTTTTTTACTATATTCATTTATAAATTATGTAGTAAGCGCCATTGTAAAATCTTTCCTCAACCTGATTTACATTCTGAATTTTATTACAGGTTGTATCATCTTTAGTCCTGTCAGGTGATCTCTGCAGAATGTTTGTTTGCGGAGAGTCCTGAAGTCAGTACTGGTGTCCCAGAATGCTGTGGGTGTGGTGGTGGCGGGGGGTGAATTCGGCATATCTAAACAGCCTATCACTGGGAAGGGGAGTGTTAATTACCAATTTAAGGATAGGCTCACAGTGGTCGTATGCATAACGTGTGCATTATAATGAGTGTGAACTCCCATGGAGACTGGACATAGACTTTTAGGCTACTTTCACATCAGGACGTTGCGGTTTGATGCGACGTTAAAGTCGCAACGCAAACTAACAACGCAACACGGCCAAAAAGTCACACTGCAGCGTTACCAATGCATACAGCATATACAGTAGAAAATACAGGCAATGAATAGTATGTCTCCAGGTCATTACTGAGCATGTGCAAACAGTCTAACGCAGCTGATAACGTGTATAACGCACGGCATGCAGCACTTTCATATAACGCGCAGCGTTAGACACCAACGCAACGTGTGCACTGTGAACAGGCCATTGATTTTTCATTGCTGTGAGTTAGTCTACGTTACGTGTTGGTTTAACGTGCGACTTTAACGTTGCACTGTGAAAGAGTCCTAATACAAAGACAAGACTGGAGAAGACTTTAATACAGCAAGGAATAACGCGATCAGTTACAGCACCGGACTGTGAACAGGCCCATAGAACTGTATAGGGAGTCAGTTGACATGCAGAAATACTCTGCAAAACAACTGAGCACTGTGAACAGGGTCTTAAAGGACATTATATTAAAGAGACTCTGTACTAAAAAAAACCCTCCCCCCGGGGGGGTATCACCTCGGGAGGGGGGAGTCTCAGGGTCCCAATGAGGCTTCCCCCTCCCCTGTAGCTGCAGGCAGTCCAGCGCTGGCTCCTCCGAAGCATCCCGCAATCCTCCCTCGACAAGCCTTGATATATGGGGGAGATGTTGTGGCTCTCAGCACGGAAATAAACGGGAATAGCCGATCTCTGTTGGGTCCGCTCTTCTACGCAGGCGACAGCGATCGGTTATTTCCGCCTATCTTCGAGCAGAGAGCCGATACTGCATCTTTGCTATTAATATGCTATTTGCATATTGTTCTGTTTTTCACTTTATTTACACATTTGGGTGACTCTTTCCTATTTTGATTAGTGATGCCCTTCTGAGGGAGTTTTCTTTCACCTCACCCTCTTTTCCCAGACTAAAAGTTATAAATTTAGTGCCTGCCGCCTGTTCGCCTTTTCTCCCCTGATGACGCAAGACAGCGAAACCGGTCGGGAAGGTAATAGGCGGCACCATTGTCTATTTATCTATGATTGACCATTACATGCGCGCTAATCTTCCGGGGTTCCCAGTTTATGGGCCCCGTATGTGAGTTATTGTTTTTATATCTACTGCCTTTTAAAGCAATTTTATCTAAATAAACGAGTTACGCTTAGATATTGCCGTTTTTATTTTCCTATATAAATTCCTGAAACTTTACCTCCATACGGATGTCCACTGGATCTTCACGATGTCTGATGTTCCCTGGACGTTATCTGTGACCTGATCCATTTTACAACCTTATAATGTGGGTTGCTGGGAGCTGGTAAGCCTTTTCTTGTTTTGATGTTTGGCGGATACCTACCTCTGAGCATTTGATATATTGTGGTGAAGAATTTACCATTCCCTACATATAATGACTTTCTAAACCTGCGCTGACCTTTGATGTATGTGATACTGCATCTGCGCTGGAGCCGGGAAGGTAAATACTTACATCCCCGCTGTTCGGAGGGGCACAGCGAGACCACCGTGGGACAAAGGAGAACGGGGGAAGCCTTGATAGGATCTGGAGGCTTCCTCCACCCGAGGTGAGTACCCCCCAGGGGAACTTTTTGTAGTTACAGGTTTTCTTTAATGTGTGCGGAGGTGTGCAGACTCTTACCGCACTTCCCTCCGGTATTCTCCTGTAAGACGGCGCCCTTTGATCCAGATATACACGTGTCTACGCATGCGCAGTATGTCAGATGGGTGGGTGCCTTGTGACTGCGCTCCCAGCATGTGCACATAAAAGGAGACGAGTGGGGAGCGCGGTCACAGGGCATTCACCTGGCATACTGCGCATGCGTAGACATGTATGTCCGGGGCAAAGGGTTGCTGACCTACAGCAGAATACCTGAGAAGTCTGCCAAGAAATGGAGGGGGCGGAGCCACAAGGGAGGTGGGGTAAGAGTCTGCAATCCTCCCCACACACTAATATTGTGTCTGATTTTTATTAACAATTCGCATTGGGTACCCTATGTATAGATATAGGAAGTGTTTCTGATGCTGAACCCAGGATAATTACCATAAAAGTGAGTATCCCGAATAATTTACTGCATTCTACATGTCACTAAACTCACTACATTATTGATTTTACATGTACATATAACAGAAATATGAAAGGCTTGCTTTTGAAAGGACAACTGACCTGAGAGGGATATGGAGGCTGCCATATTAATTTCCTTTCAGTCCTCCGGATGTATTTGGCTGCAGCAGTGTCTGAATAACACCAGGAATAAGCATTCAGCTAATCTTGTCAGATTTGACAATAATGTCAGAAACATCTGATCTGCTGCATGCTTGTTCAGGGGCTATGGCTAATAGTATTAGAGGCAGAGGATCATCAGGACCGCCAGGGAACTGGTATTGCTTAAAAGGAAATAAATATGGCAACCTCTGTATACCTCTAACTTCAGTTGTCCTTTACAAGTTGAACGCAATAATGTTTTGAACATGTTGCTAACTATTTAGATGTATTTATATATTTATCATGTTTGGCAATATGAGAGAGCCTCTCCAAATATCAGATCAGACTGAACCAAGTGCATGCCCCCCTGTTGTCCTGATAGGACCCCACTGGAGTATTATTTAGGGAGTGATGTCTGTGTCCTGTGAACAAGAGTCCGCTCATCAGAGCCACATGAGATAAGCTCAGGGTGAGAATCACTGAGCAGCAACTGAGGAATGTTTTCAGTGAGTTGTAAAACCGGTTTGTGTCACCAATGATGGCGGTTATGTGGAATGATAGAAATCTGAGCTGCAGCACAATCTATATACAGTATATAAAATCGGATGTATGTATGCATGTGTGTGTGTATAGCAGTAGGAGAACAGAGGCGCCAGCAGGATAAAAGTGGATAAAAACTTTAAAATTTGCTGGGAGGAAGTGGTGGACTTACCTCCATAAAGCAGACACGAAAGACTGTCTCAGTGGCACTGAGGCGCTACACCTGCTATTGCTGAAATTCTGTCTTGTCCCCATTTTTATTGCCTGATGAAGCGGGCTGGGCCTGCGAAACGCGTTGCACTGTTTTGGGGTACTAATTAATAAATGTGACTACTATTCAGACAGTCTTTCGTGTCTGCTTTATGGAGGTAAGTCCACCACTTCCTCCCAGCAAATTTTAAAGTTTTTATCCACTTTTATCCTGCTGGCGCCTCTGTTCTCCTACTGCTATACCGTGTCCACCCCTGGTGGAGGGGTGATCTACCCCCTTTCGCATCTACAGAGAGCGACTTCTTATCCCTGAGTGAGGACAGGTCTAATCTCCTCACCTGCCTATACAGTGGTTGCCTGTGTGGTAACCCATGTTTGTGAGTATAATTTTCTCACGATAACCTTTACTTCATTTATGCTTAACATACTACACTATATTGGGCTCTCGGTTTCTCTACTCTTTATGTGTGTGTGTATGTATCAGCCGTCTCAACCACCAGGCAGGTACAAATTCTTGCCTAGAGCGGCAGGAGGAGGGAAGGGCGCTGCTGCACTGAGTAGTGAGAGAAGAAATGCCTCTCAGCTCACTCAGAGATCAGTTTACAGCAGCAGCTAACAGCAGTGGCTGACTGGACTCATAACTGATTCATTCAGTTCCTTCAGCTCAATGATTCAAAGAACCACAGTAAAGGGGCCCATACACTCAGCCGAGTTTCTGGCCGACCGATCGATCGGGATCGATCGATCGCAAATCGGTTGGCCAATCGACTGATCGATGGCCGATTTCGATCGATTTCGATGGATTTCCATCGAACTGGCAAGGTGGAAAATTTAGGTCGATCTGATGAGATTGCTTATCAGTTTGCATTGGCCTTAATGGAAATCTGATGGCAAAAAAATGCCATCAGATCAAATTTCAATAGATTTCAAACTGAAATCTATTGGAATTCTATCCTGGTAAAAAATGTTCTAAAAGCGCATCAGATAGATCATCAGATGCATTTCTTATCTATCTGCTGCCAATCTGACGAGTGTATGGGCACCTTTATGAATGAGTCAGTGAGAGAAGGCACTCGTCCTACCTCACTCAGTTCCAGCTCACTCAGGGATCCATCTGAGTACAGCATCAGCTCCTGAGTCCTGACCCTTCACTGATTCATTCAGTTCCTCTCTCTCTGCTACTGGTAACTGCGTGGATGTAGAGACTGAGTGTAGCAGCCAGGCATGGACTGCCCCCGAGGCCGCCTTTTATTCAGTGATTTAGGGCTGGTCCTGTGTCTGGTGTATTCAGGTGTGTTGTTGTAAGGCAATGTGAAACACTAGGCTAGCTGATAAAAGTGCAATTAGAGGGCAGGCAAGCTGGTAAATATACACAGCATGATGCAGAGGAGGGTCTATGAGAAAAAAATCTGTCTGGTCTCTCCTCATTGTTAAAATGACTGCATGTGCAGATAAGGTGTTAAACAGGTTGAAAAGTTTTGACAGTCCCTAGACTCCAGGATTGCTGCTTTCTGACTTGTGAGAGAGACTGGCAGGGACAGCAGTCCTATTACTGGCAACTAGCCTCTGTGTAATGTAGGACTGCAATACAGATTAGCTCTCTGCTCCATCTCAGGCTATTCTCAGTCTCACTCCACTTCTCCTATCTCTGGGCTAGTGCACGACAAAATCACAATAGCAATCGCTAGCAATTTGCGAATGTGACTTTGTGAAGCGATTTTTGAAAGAATCGCTCCAATGCTACCTGCAGCATGTTTGCGATTTTAAAAAAATAACAACGCTGCTGTGGGAACAGCCTCATAGGGTAACATTAGCCCAGCGCTCTGAAGCACTCTTGGTGTGCACCAGCCTCCTTCATTCACCTTTGTTTCCCTCTTTCCCTAGTGCTGGCTGGCTGTGTCTTCTTGTCACACAGGAAAGCTAAATACAGTTTTTTTTTTCGAATGCTTACACACTAAAATTACAACTTTCCCACAATTTACAGAACCTAACACTCAAAGAGCAAAATACATTCTCAAATCGGCACAACTATAAGCACCTTGTCAGCTTCACACTTTTTGCAAAACTCTACACACAGTGATTTTCAAAACACTAAACACAATTTCTGTACATTTGACTCAAAAATCATTCATATAGACACTTCCTTGCAATATCAAAGCAAAGGCTCTCAAATGAACACTCACATGAGCCAATTGGTTAAACACAGTCACCAGGTGTGCACACACACAAGTGCATAATTATGCACACACCAATCAGGTTTTTAAACACTATAAAAATAGGCAACAAGATGCCGATCTTCAACAAAAATGGATGGTGTCAGAGCAAGAGGGAGAGTGCGGATGGGAGGAAGCATCCAGACAGAACCAGGTGGAGGTGGAGGCGGAGGAAGAGGGAGAGTGCGGATGGGAGAAAGCATCCAGACAGAACCAGGTGGAGGTGGAGGCGGAGGAAGAGGGAGAGTGCGAATAGGAGGAAGCATCCAGACAGAACCAGGTGGAGGTGGAGGCGGAGGAAGAGGGAGAGTGCGGATGGGAGGAAGCATCTAGACAGAACAAGGTGGAGGTGGAGGCGGAGGAAGAGGGAGAGTGTGGATGGGAGGAAGCATCCAGACAGAACCAGGTGGAGGTAGAGGCAGAGGAAGAGGGAGAGTGCGAATAGGAGGAAGCATCCAGACAGAACCAGGTGGAGGTGGAGGCGGAGGAAGAGGGAGAGTGCGGATGGGAGGAAGCATCTAGACAGAACAAGGTGGAGGTGGAGGCGGAGGAAGAGGGAGAGTGTGGATGGGAGGAAGCATCCAGACAGAACCAGGTGGAGGCGGAGGAAGAGGGAGAGTGCGGATGGGAGGAAGCATCCAGACAGAACCAGGTGGAGGCGGAGGAAGAGGGAGAGTGTGGATGGGAGGAAGCATCCAGACAGAACCAGGTGGAGGTGGAGGGTGAGTGCGGATGGGAGGAAGCATCCAGACAGAACGAGGTGGAGGCAGAGGAAGACCCGGAGGAGGCATAAGACGTGGATAAAGAAGGCAACAAAATCTTTCGAATGAAATTCGTGCTACGCTTGTGGACCATGTAATAAACCATGGACTTACAATCAGGGGCACCGCCAGGCACCAAGCAGACCAAGCGGCCGCTTGGGGCCTCATGTTTTTAGGGGCCTCGGAGGCTCCGTGACGTCACACTGTTGTCCGCTCTGCACTGGGCTGGCCGCATCGTCTAATAGGCAGAGCAGGGCTACGGGAAGATGGCGTCCGAAGCCCTGTACTGGAGACTATTTCAGATGCCATCTTCCCATAGCCCTGCTCTGCCTGTCAGCGTGGGAGATTGGAGGCGCAGCATCTCTGGGGGAGCTGCGCACCAGAGGCCGGCCTGGCCGGGAGAGGAGACTTCTGCCAGCCAGGTGAGTAAATTCTTGGTTTTTTTTTTTTGCTGAAATGTTGCCCAAATTGAAATTGTGTTTTGTTTTCTGCTGAAATGTGGCCCAAATTGCATTTGTTTTCTGCTGAAATGTGTCCCAAATTGCGTTTTTTTTCTGGCGAAATGTTGCCCACATTGCGTTCTATTTTCTGGTGTCTGGGGTAACTGTTGCTACATTTATTATTTAATAGTCCATAGTTGGCTATACAGGGAGTGCAGAATTATTAGGCAAGTTGTATTTTTGAGGTATAATTTTATTATTGAACAACAACCATGTTCTCAATGAACCCAAAAAACTAATTAATATCAAAGCTGAATATTTTTTAAAGTAGTTTTTAGTTTGTTTTTAGTTTTAGCTATTTTAGGGGGATATCTGTGTGTGCAGGTGACTATTACTGTGCATAATTGTTAGGCAACCTAACAAAAAACAAATATATACCCATTTAAATTATTTATTTTTACCAGTGAAACCAATATAACATCTCAACATTCACAAATATACATTTCTGACATTCAAAAACAAAACAAAAACAAATCAGTGACCAATATGGCCACCTTTCTTTGCAAGGACACTCAAAAGCCTGCCATCCATGGATTCTGTCAGTGTTTTGATCTGTTCACCATCAACATTGCGTGCAGCAGCAACCACAGCCTCCCAGACACTGTTCAGAGAGGTGTACTGTTTTCCCTCCTTGTAAATCTCACATTTTATGATGGACCACAGGTTCTCAATGGGGTTCAGATGAGGTGAACAAGGAGGCCATGTCATTAGTTTTTCTTTTTATACCCTTTCTTGCCAGCCACGTTGTGGAGTGCTTGGACGCGTGTGATGGAGCATTGTCCTGCATGAAAATCATGTTTTTCTTGAAGGATGCAGACTTCTTCCTGCACCACTGCTTGAAGAAGGTGTCTTCCAGAAACTGGCAGTAGGACTGGGAGTTGAGCTTGACTCCATCCTCAACCCGAAAAGGGCCCACAAGCTCATCTTTGATGATACCAGCCCAAACCAGTACTCCACCTCCACCTTGCTGGCGTCTGAGTCGGACTGGAGCTCTCTGCCCTTTACCAATCCAGCCACGGGCCCATCCATCTGGCCCATCCAGACTCACTCTCATTTCATGAGTCCATAAAACCTTAGAAAAATCAGTCTTGAGATATTTCTTGACCCAGTCTTGACGTTTCAGCTTGTGTGTCTTGTTCAGTGGTGGTCGTCTTTCAGCCTTTCTTACCTTGGCCATGTCTCTGAGTATTGCACATCTTGTGATTTTGGACGCTCCAGTGATGTTGCAGCTCTGAAATATGGCCAAACTGGTGGCAAGTGGCATCTTGGCAGCTGCATGCTTCATTTTTCTCAGTTCATGGGCAGTTATTTTGCGCCTTGGTTTTTCCACACGCTTCTTGCGACCCTGTTGACTATTTTGAATGAAACGCTTGATTGTTCGATGATCACGCTTCAGAAGCTTTGTAATTTTAAGAGTGCTGCATCCCTCTGCAAGATATCTCACTATTTTTGACTTTTCTGAGCCTGTCAAGTTCTTCTTTTGACCCATTTTGCCAAAGGAAAGGAGATTGCCTAATAATTAAGCACACCTGAAATAAGTGTCATTAGACCACACCCCTTCTCATTACAGAGATGCACATCACCTAATATGCTTAATTGGTAGTAGGCTTTCGAGCCTATACAGCTTAGAGTAAGACAACATGCATAAAGAGGATGATGTGGTCAAAATACTCATTTGCCTAATAATTCTGCACTCCCTGTATTTGCTGCTTTGGGGTTACGGTTACGTTCCCCCCAAACAATGTCATGGCCACACACCCCAATCCACCACGCCCATTTTTCAGCGTGAATACCCCCCCCCCAGTCCCCCCTTCCCGCACCACCCACATGTCATGGCCACGCCCACTTTCTGAGGAATAGCCACACCCATTTTTCGCCTGCAGTCCACAAAAACCTTAGCTTACACCCCTGCTTACAATGAGGGAGGTTGGGTTAAGAGTTCAGCCTTACCTAAGCAGGTACACAGTGGCATCAGTAGTTCGCGCATTTCGTTAAGAGAACAGGTGAGGAACCTATCTTCTGTCAGCAGTGTAGTAGTGTGTGTAGGAACCTTTTGTGAATACTTCACATAAATCGATACTACTCACACTGGGTGGTTGTCCAATTGCAACTGGATTTTTAGATTTTGAAGAAAACCATCGCCACCCAGGTCTTTACTGTAAAGGTGGGTACACACATCAGATAAAAGTCTGTGGGAAATGAAAGATCACAGACCAATTTTACCCCCTACCATGTAGTATGAGAGCCATACTCTACACAGTCTGTTCTATTAAGCTGAACTCCCCATCAGATAAAAATCTGTGCAAGATGCTGTACACAAAGATGCTGTACACATGCAAAAGATCAGTTCCTGCAAATTGCATTCATAGTCTATGATATCTGCAGGTCCCATACACACAGATATTCATCTGCAGATCCGACAACCTTCTGCAGATCTGAAAATCCATCCTGGTGGATCTGATCTGCAGATGAATGTCTGTTACAGTAAACAAGGTGTGTATGAGATCTGCAGATATCATAGATGATGAATGCAATTTGCAGGAACAGATCTTTTGCAGATACTGATCTTTTGTGTCTGTACAGCATCTTTGTGTGCAGCATGTTGCTAAGATTTCTATCTGATGGGGAGTTCAGCTCCATAGAATAGACTGTGTAGAGTATGGCTCTCATACTACATGAAGGGTGGTAAGATTGGTCTGTGATCTTTCATTTTCCAAAGACTTTTATATGATGTGTGTATGTTTTAGCTTTAGTCCTCTGGCTTCTCTCTACTGTAACACACATGTTTGGGTCAGCAGTAGAAGGAAGAAAGGGGGCGGGGGGGGGGGAGAATCTGCATAGAAACTTGGATCTACAGTGAAAAATTATGAAAAGAGGAAATAAAGTAAATTTTAAAAATTACAGTAAGGCCCCGTTCACACTGCACGTGTTTCCAGCCGCGTTTTGGAAACGCGTGCAGGTGGCCGACATGCACGACATCAGACATTGCATAGAGTGCAATGTCTGATGTTCACACTGCATGCGTTCCGGACCTGTGCGGTCCGGGAACGCATGCTGCATGCATTTTTTGTAAAAACACGTGGCTGTCCCATTCACTTTTCAGTGATGGGATCAGCCACGCAACGCATACGAACGCGGATGGCGTGCGTTCGTACGCGTTGCGGTCCGCATGCATTGCGGTCCACGTTCTGCAGTCTGAACGGGGCCTAAGGGCCTGTCTATGCTCATGCATTTTTACAATAAAGGTATATCAAACTGCTGTAAAATGTGCACATAAAGATGCATACATTTTTGCATGCATTTTTTTTCTGCTTCACAAGAAAAAGCCATATTTATAACTGCAGTATTCTAGGAGTGAAAAAGGTGGTTACATTTATACTCTGGGGGGCAGCAGTGGTGCGGACGCAGAATCGGCCTGTAGTGTATGGGCAGCTTCCATGAATAGACAAATGTATCTATAATCAGATTCAATTAGAGATAAAATTGTGCTTATGTGGAATCTGTCGATAATTGTCAGGTCTATGGCCACCTTTAGTATTCCATATATATATATATTCTATCTTCATCCAGAATAATTTGAGTTTATATTTTTTTTCAGCCCTGAACTGAATTATTTATGTTTTTACAGTTAGCCTATGAGTACAAAGGTATATTCAGCAAATACAGTATGATAACTGCAAAAAGTTTTTTTGTTTACTGTGAATAAATGTTTTCTTTAAATTGTCACAAACGGACTTGAATAGATGAAAAGTAATAAAAATGTTCATTGCTCTGAATAACTTGTACCATGTAGTGTTGAAGAATGTATTTTTACACTTTCTCTATGGAAATGCTAACAGTGTTTTAAGTTAAACACTGGAGTGTTTCAATGATTTAAACAGAATCTGCTCATATGATGACATGTTTATCTGTTTGACAAGAAAATAGGGTTTAGGCAAGAAAGTGTACAGTTTTGACTAATGTGGTCCATTTTGCACATAATCTGAGGTGTTACTTGTGTGTGGTGTTGTGAAAATTGTGTGAAGTGTTTTGAAAAATGTTAAATTTTTTGGAAAATTGTGCTCAAGCAATTGTAAAAAACTGTAAAAGTGCAATCCTGGTGAGGCAAATATCTTCTTCCCTCTCTTTCAGCTTTTCTCTCCTCATTATTTCTCTGCATAAGGACTCAGACACACTATAAGGTAGTGAAAACAGGGATTAGTAGAGATGGAGGTGAAGGGGAGGACACGTGTGTGTGTGTGTGCGTGCGTGCGTGCGTGCGTGCGTGTGTGTGTGTGTGTGTGTGTGTGTGCGCGCGTTGGGGGGATTGGCCTTGAGGGAATTACAGTGGCCATACTTCTGTTGACTTGACAGCCGATCGACCAACCTTTTTGATATTAGCGAAACGGATAAAACATTTTGGGTGGAAATTGGTTGAATGTATCAATCTGAGATGTTGGGAAATCTCGGGCCAATCTGGTTGTCAGGTGCGATAATCATGGCGTGCGATAACCACGAATTATAGACAAGACGGAAACCCCGGCCGTTGCCCCTCAAAATGTATTGTGCCCCCCTGATGCCTGTACTTTACCTGTCACACTGTTCACAGAGTGTCCTTGCTGTATTTCCGCATTGGCACTCCACGTGGTTACTGGCATATACGTCATGGGGTGAGTGTGTGACATAATTTGGGCTGAGGCTGCCATGATAACGGGCCTCTAGTCTGTGTTTCCCCCTAGGCCAAAAGGTCCCAGTCCTCCCCGGTAGCAGCATACTGTGTGTGTGTATAGTGTATATCTACTGTGTGCTGTGTATGGGGTGTGTGTGTATAGTGTAGTGTGTGTATAGTGTATAGTGTGTGTGCGTGTCTATAGTGTGTGTGTGTATAGTGTGTGTGTGTTGTGTGCGGTGTGTGTGTGTATAGTGTGTGTGTGTGTGCGGTGTGTGTATAGTGTGTGTGTTGTGTGCGGTGTGTGTGTATAGTGTGTGTGTACTGTGTGTGTGTATAGTGTGTGTGCGGTGTGTGTGCGTGTATAGTGTGTGTGTGTGTGTGTACTGTGTGCGTATGTATAGTGTGTGTGTGTGTATAGTGTGTTTGAGTGCATGCCGCAATAAGTATATTTTATGGTGAAACGCTCTGCTGCATTACAACTATTTTCTGGTGAACTCATGCCGCAATAAGTGTATTTTCTGATTTTCTGGTGAAACGCTGCTGCATTATGATTTTTGGGGGTGGGGGGCAATCATGGGGGGCGCCACAGGATTTCTCGCCTGGAGTGACAAAATGGCTAGAGGCGCCCCTGGATAAAGTTATTAGCGAATGAATGGGAGGTGAAAATTGCTCTGATGCATAAGGTGAAAAATCCCCGTGGGCTGAAATGGTTAAAGAGAAACCGTGACCAAGAATTGAACTTCATCCGAATCAATATACTATACCCCCTTTTCCACAAGAAATCTATTCCTTTTCTGAAACAGATCATCAGGGGGCTCTGTATGGCTGATATTGTGGTGAAACCCCTCCCACAGTGTGATGTCAGGACCATGGTCTGTGAACTTCCTGTCTGGGAACCTCATTGCATTGTGGGAAATAACAGCTGTTTCCAACTGCCAAAAAGCAAGCAGCACCTACTTCCAATGACATCACCTGCCAGCAGTAAAAATGTCACCTAGGGCTTGATTCACAAAAGAGTGCTGTTAGCACGGCCGCCGCGCGCAATTAAACGATTTCGCACGAAAATTCACGTTTTCGCAACATGAAAATCCGCGCGAAAAACGCCCGTGCTAACAGTTAGCACTCTTTTGTGAATCAAGCCCCATGTGATGTCAGAATGTAAATCGGGTAGAGGAAAGATTTTACAAGGTGCGAACACTAACTAAATCGTTTTTACATAATTATTGTAAAAATGAAGCAGTTTTTGTATTACATTATTTTCACTGGAGCTCTTGGCCTGACAGTTTTTTTTCACTTGAGAAATTGCACTTTACATCCCACAGACATTACAGAACGAAGAGGTTTTGTTACTTTTGAATAAAGTTGAGCAGCTGTAAAGAAAAAAAAAAAAACAATCCTGTTTTGCCCAGACGCAGCGTTCCCCGCCCACTGATTGGCGGGCGGAGGACCTATAAGAGCGCAGGCCCCGCCCCCCGCGGCCTCTTTCGCTAAGTGACGGCGGCGGGTTAAGGTGCTCGGTTCTTCAGAGAAGCTAAGGCCTGGTTATCCATCCGGCGGCTAGCACCCTTCCCTTCTGCCATCCGCGTCCCGCACAGCGCTCACCACACGCAGCTATGGCCTCCGTCTCCGAACTCGCCTGCATCTACTCCGCGCTCATCCTCTACGATGACGAGATCACCATCACGGTGAGTGCGCGAGCCTGGGGAGTAGTAACAATGGCGCCGGTGACGTCACGGCGCTCCACGTGCGGCGCGCGCTACAGCTATATCCTCGCGGCCCAGCGGGGAGTTCTGACGCCGCCGCCTCGTGCAGAGCCTGTCCATTGTACCTCACACGGAGCTGCTTCCCGGGCGGCCCACCTCTGTGGCACCACCTGGCCCTGTGTCCTGAGCCTCTCATAGGGCTGGTGTGCGCGGACCTGCAGCGGGTATGTGAGGCCCGTGTGCTGCAGCCCTGAGGTGTGAGGCTGTTCCCCCCCCCCCCCCCCCCCCCCCCAATCAGTGATGGGGAGAGATGAGCTGTGTCTCTGGGCTGCAGGATGCTGTGGGGACTGGAGCTGTAGGGTGAAGGAAGCTAATGGCTTATTGGGAGCATGGCTGCTGGGCTAGGCTAGGATACCAGATGCTGCTAGAGAGCATACATGTCATACTGTTGTTCTATCTAGGGCTTCAACTCCAATATAGCTTCACTGGTGTTTAGTGCTCCTTCCTCCCATACACAGATCAATGGTGTTTAGTGGCCCCCACCCTCCCCTATACAGTTCCCTAGTGTTTAGGGCTGTTCCCCAAATGGCTTCCCTGAGTGTTCTAGGGCTTCAACTACAGGCACATGTCACCTGTCCTTATATCTACCACTGCTTGCTGTTCTCTCTGCCTCCAGAGTCTACCTGAAAGCCACTCTGGCACCCTCTTCCGGGTCGCTGGAATAGGGCACGACTGCACAGGTGCTGATGGGGTTGTGTGTGTGTGGCCGGGGGCGCTCTGTGCATGCGTTTGACAAGCATGTGCAGTGCTTTCCTGGCTACAGACACACGGAGCATGGCCTGCACAGTAGTGCCCAACTTCGGCAACCCGGAAGAGGCTTTCGGGGGGTTATTTAGGTAAGATATAGTGAGCAGAAAGAACAAGGGGAGTGGGAGGCATCGGGAAGGGTGACCAATATATGCCTGCTTCCCTGTACTCTCTAGCTTTATTTGCATCTGTTATCCATTAAATGCTAGTTTAGGAAGCCTCCTAGGTAAATTGCTGATAGGCTTACACCCCCTAGTGACCAGGCAATTTTTTTTTTTACAAATTAGGCCACTGCAGCTTTAAGACCTCACTGCAGAACCGTACAATTCAGCACCAAAATGATTTCACCGCCACCACCACCCCTTTTCTACCCACCAACAGAAAGCTTTCTGTTGGTGGTCTCTGGTCGCTCCTAAAATGTTTTTTTTTTAATAAATGTCTTTTCTTTAATTTTTTAATATACCCTCCCCACGCCAGCCAATGACAGCGAATGGCTTTCATTCAGCCTATGACAGCAGATCGCTCCTGAGCCTCATAGGGTGACAGCCGTGTCACACGGCTGTCCCCAGTATAGCATTGCTGTCGATCGCAGTACTGTTTAATGTCAATGGCAGTTTCACCGTCTAACAGTCTCCTAGCAGCGATCGCCACTGGGAGACTGATGGCGAAGCTCCGTCTATCATGCGGAGATGCGTGCGCATCGGCACGCGCGGTCCCTTGCGATCTGCCGCCGCATTCATGCCACTTGGAGTGGTTGGCAAGAGGTTAATGCTACTAGATGATGGAAAATTTCTGTTGGATCAACGGATCGATCGATAATATGCTGCATGTCCGATTTGTTTCCTATCGAGAGGTTATAGATTTTCAGATTCATACTGCACAAAATCCGTCTTTCTCAATCATTGGACATGCCAGGAATTAATGATGGACCTCTGGGTCTGATGGGAAAGTTTAAAGGTACCCATACACTCATTTTGTCATCGATCTAAGGCTGATTCAACCGCTCTGATTAAATTGGCTAGAAATTGAGGCAGCATGAGCGATCGATTTCTATCCGAAATAGATTTGCTGAATCGGTCCGGATGGAATTTCTCTGCTGGCGACAAACCAATGGCCCATATCATTGCATTAAAGAGACTCTAAAGTGAGAATAAAACTCGCTTCAGAGCTTATATTCAGCAGGGGCATGTGTGCCCCTGCTAAACCGCCGCTATCCCGCGGCTGAACAGGGGTCCCTTACCCCCCAAATCCCTCCTTGCAAAAGCTACGACCAACTTGGTCGTAGATTTTGCTGCTGCTGGAGGCAGGGCTAACGGACGCAGCCCTGCCTCTCAGCGCAGTCTATCAGCGGCGCATCGTCGCCTCTCCCCCCGCCCCTCTTAGCGAAGGAAGAGTGAGAGGGGCGGGCGAGAGGCGGAGATACGCGCTGACAGACGCGTGTAAGGCAGGGCTGCGGCCATTAGCCCTGCCTCACCAGGAAGAGATCCCCGGGAACAACGGAGGGGATTTGGGAGGTAAGGGACCCCCGTTCAGCCGCGGGATAGCGGCGGTTTAGCAGGGGCACACGTGCCCCTGCTGAATATGAGAGCTGAAGCGAGTTTTATTCTCGCTTCAGACTCTCTTTAAATAAAATAGTGCAATACTACATTTTTATGGATTTTCAATAGATTTCATACTGAAATCTATTGGAAATCTGTTTGTGTGGCACACAGATTCCTGTCAGATTGAATCTGCTGGAGATCTATAAGTGTGTGTGTGTGTACCAGGCATTAGGTTTCAGGTTGTAATAAACTTCTCCCACACGAATGGCCGATTTACAAAGCTTTGTGCTGTAGAGGGTGCCGTGATTGGTTAACTGTTCCCTATTAGGTTTCCTGCTGGGTCCTCTAAACTAGCACCATCATTTGCTTCCTTGGGCAGATTATCTGTTTTGCAAAGTTCTGGTTCAGCCTCTGTCATTTCAGGTTTTCCTAGATTAAAGTTGTTCATCTTCAGTGTGCAAGGGAAACAACCTGTCTTAGGAGGAGGTTGATGGGTGCTAAGTGCACTTTAAAGGGAACCTGGGGTGAGACATGGAGGCTGCCATATTACCTTTTAAACCATGCACATTTTCCTGGCTGTTTTGCTGATCCTCTGCTTGTTAAAGGAAAGGTTCAGGGAGGGTGGGTAAAAAATAAAAATCAAATTCCACTTACCTGGGGCTTCCTCCAGCCCGTGGCAGGCAGGAGGTGCCCTCGCCGCCGCTCCGCAGGCTCCCGGTGGCCGACCCGACCTGGCCAGGCCGGCTGCCAGGTCGGGCTCTTCTGCGCTCCAAGGCCCGGAACTTCTGCGTCCCACGCCGGCGCGCTGACGTCATCGGACGTCCTCCGGGCTCTACTGCGCATGCGCAGTACTTCTGCGCCTGCGCAGTAGAGCCCGGAGGACGTCTGATGACGTCAGAGCGCCGGCGTGGGACGCAGAAGTTCCGGGCCTTGGAGCGCAGAAGAGCCCGACCTGGCAGCCGGCCTGGCCAGGTCGGGTCGGCCACCGGAGACCACCGGGAGCCTGCGGAGCGGCGGCGAGGGCACCTCCTGCCTGCCACGGGCTGGAGGAAGCCCCAGGTAAGTGGAATTTGACTTTTATTTTTTACCCACCCTCCCTGAACCTTCCCTTTAATACTTTTAGCCATAGACCCAGAACAAGCATGCAGATCAGATGTTTGACAAGATTAGCTGCTTGCTTGTTCCAGGGGAGTGATTCAGACACTGACCATAAGGGCTGTTTGACACGGACCCTTCCTGGCGTTTAACGCAATATTTTAGATGCAACATTTTTCCAGATCTACCGCTGTCCCATTCAAGTATATGGGAACTAGTGAGCTGACGAGTAGTGAGGTATTCAAATCTGTGATTAAAATGAAGCCACCAGGCTTCCATGAAAGCCTGGTGGTAGATCCCAGCATCTCATCTCGAAAGCAACATGTTGCTTTCAGAGGTGGTAAATCCCGGGAGACCGTTGTAGGGACCCGAACCGATAGCCTTGAAGTTTTCCCAAAAGCTAGCATTTGGCAGTTTGCTGATGGTGTAATGGTTAAGGGCTCTGCCTCTGACGCAGGAGACCAGGGTTCGAATCTCGGCTCTGCCTGTTCAGTAAGCCAGCACTAATTCAGTAGGAGACCTTTGGCAAGTCTCCCTTACACTGCTACTGCCAATAGAGCGCGCCCTAGTGGCTGCTGCTCTGCTCTGGCGCTTTGAGTCCGCAAGGAGAAAAGCGCAATATAAATGTTATTTGTCTATTTGTCTTTGTCTTGAATGCGTGGAGAGAAAAAGCTCTGTAGACATCTGTCTGAACCAGCCCTGAAGGTCAGCAAGACAGCCAGGCTGCTGGAATTGTTTAACCTCTGGGTCCTTGGTCCTTTAACCTGCCTGGAGTTCAATTGCAAAAATTTCTGTGCAAAAAGTGATCTAATTTAATTTTTATAACCTTTTTTTTCCCCTGTAACTTGCCAAAATGTGTCAAGCAAGGGTTTAGACCAGAGTTACGTGTATAACCGTCAATACCGCTAGGGAGATTAAACCAGGGGTGTCAAACTCGCTCACAAGGTACCAAAATCTAAAATCTAGTTTAAGTCGCGGGGCAAATCGTTTAATAAAATGTAACATTTATGATCTCAAACTAAGTGACATAACTATGACTACGAAGGTCCTGCTCCTCCCCCTCTGGAAGAAGAGACCGGACTCCTTGCTGGAGCAGGTCTCGGTACTACTCTGCAGTGTGGGAAGGGGAAATTATATACTAGCCACATGGGGCTTGGATTCCAGTAGGGGGCTCTATGCTAATTTTGCTAGGGGGGGTCCCGTCTGGTGTTGCTGCAATCCGCCTCAAACTGACAATGTTTCAATCAAACACCTTCACCGGCGTGCTCCTCAGGGCAGGAAGGCAGTGTTGTCATTCTTTGACTGCTTACAATGCACATCTGAAGCTCTTGGGGGCAACATAAAATGGCAAGGAGGGCTTTATTTGGCCTGTGGGCCGTGAGTTTGACACCTCTGCTGTAATAGGTACCCGGGGTGTAAGACCTATGGAAGCAGCCATATTTATTTCCTTTAAAGTGGATCCGAGGTGAACTTTTACTCATTGCATAATTGTGTTCCTTTCCTATTGTTTATAGGGCATTCCTCAAGCCAAATACTTTTTTTGTTTTAATACTCTAATTCCCTATAAACTAAATAAACCACGTCCACAGGTTTTCAGAGAGCCTTGGCAGTAGCAAGGGCTCATGGGAGCTCAGTCTGGGCAGTAGGAGGAGGAGGAGGTGTTACTAGCCATTGATTTCAGAGGCAGAGGGGGGATTAGGTTTTTTTCACAGGCTTAGTGATCAAGATACAGATAAGTCTGCCTCTGTGTAATGTATACAAACAACATGGCTGCTGTCATTGTATCACAGGAAGAAATAATCATTTTCTATTAAAGCTTTTTGCAGCTAGATTTGCTGTGTAAACTATCTAAACTTTAGATAACATATATAGACAAGTTACTTGTTAGTTAGTTTTTCATCTCGGATCCGCTTTAAAACAATACCAGTTGCCTGGCAGTCCTGCTGATCTTTCTGGTCAGTAGTGTCTAAATCACATACCTGGAAGAAGCATGCATCTTATATCAGATTTTTCATAGGCATGTGATCTGCATGCAGCTTGTTCAGGGTCTATGGCTTAAAGTATTAGAGGCAGGGTAACAGCAGGACTGTCGGGCAATGTGCATTATTTAAAAGGAAATAATCATGTCAGCTTCCCTATAACTTTTACCTTGGGTTCCCTTAAAAGTTATCTCAGTACTTAGCGGTGTATATGAAGGGATTTAAAAGCTGCAGGCGGGCATGTGACACCCAGAAGCAGTAATAAGTGCAAGTAAGTATAAGTTTAATTGTAAACACTACCCCCAAAAGCACAATTATACACAGAAGTAAACTGGTCACTGCCTTTGCCAAGCCAGGCACTGAAGGGACTGCATGGCTCAGGATAGGGGGAGAGACTGTACCGTATTTTGTTGGCCTGTCTGTGTGACGTATGAGGCTTGGTAGGCCTGTGTAACGGACTCTCATCTGTTCCCTCCAGGAAGACAAGATCAATGCCCTGATCAAAGCAGCTGGAGTCAGCGTGGAGCCTTTCTGGCCCGGCCTCTTCTCCAAGGTAATGTGCCCGATTACTGCAGAGTTGGGGAGGGGACCTGTAATCCAGTGTTCCCCAAACCTGTCCTTGTTACTCCCCAGTGGTGCATTCTTTGCAGACAACCTCACCCGTGCACAGGTGGGGTAATTGGTGTGTCTCGGCTACATGGAATCCTCCTAGCTGAGACACTAATTACCCCACCCGTGCATAGGTGATGTCGCCTGCACAACATGCACTGTACCTATGTAGAGACTCGGATTGGTCTTGGCTTGTCTGATGTCTCCTCTCCTTACAGGCTTTGTGCAACATCAACATCGGCAGCCTGATCTGCAACGTCGGAGCTGGCGGTGGAGCCCCCGCTGCTGGCGCTG
The DNA here is from genome assembly GCF_040937935.1 of Hyperolius riggenbachi. Taxonomy (NCBI): domain Eukaryota; kingdom Metazoa; phylum Chordata; class Amphibia; order Anura; family Hyperoliidae; genus Hyperolius; species Hyperolius riggenbachi. The sequence goes on from NC_090650.1 coordinate 432,492,883, forward strand.
CTCCTGCAGCTGCTGCGGCTGGAGGCGGAGCTGCTCCAGGTAATGATTCTTCTGCCAGTAATACCATTGTTTGGCTATTGAGCTTGGGGAGGGGTTAACTAACCACCTGCTGACACTCGCCAGTCCCTTCGTACTGTGCCACAGGTGCCACTCAAGGTCTCATCCACTAGAGGCTTCTGAAAGTGAATACTGTGAGCAAAGTAGATGTTTAAGATTGGATATTGTGCTCATACAACATTGGCCTCAATTCACTAAGCTTATCTCCTGTCTTTAATAACATTTCTAGAGTAATCACCATGGTGATATAGCATGTAGTATTCAGGAAACCTTTTACCTCAGGCAAACCTAAAGTTAACTCTTCTATCCTTAAAGGGACTCTGTAACAAAAATGTCATTGTGTTTTCTACCATCCTACAGGTTCCTAAACCTATTATGTGCTCTGGCTTACTGCAGCACTTTCTACCATCATTATCTCTGTAATAAATCAGCTTATCTTTCCCCTGTGGACTTGTCCTGCCAACTCTTCAGTGTGATCTGCTATGCATGCCCCCTCTATGCACACTCTCCTGTGTGTGTGTGTGTGTGTGTGTTATTTACATTAGCCAGCTTTTCTCTGCTCTCATCTTTTACAAGCTGGATAAATCCTCTGTTCACATACTGATAAGTCACATACTGCAGAATTACAGACAACCGGGCAGAGCTGTCTGTAAGAAGAAACAAACAATCAGCTTGTAACACTTCAGTGGGGTGCAGGGGGAAAGAAACACACAAATGATTTCTTGAGATTCAAAAGGAAGGCTGTATACAGCCTTCTTGTATACGGATGTATTTTCTATGTGTGGACATACTGTACATCAACCTACTTCTTGTTTTGGTGGCCATTTTGTTTGTTTACAAACAAACTTTTTAAAACTGTTTTTAACTACTTTTAATGCGGCGGGGAGCGGCGAAATTGTGACAGAGGGGAATAGGAGATGTCCCCTAACACACTGGTATGTTTACTTTTGTGTGATTTTAACAATACAGATTCTCTTTAAAATAACTCCAGAATTCTAAAGTTACACGCTGTTAAAGGCCAGTTACAGGCTGTTAAAGTGTCCCCAAATTAAAAATACATTTCAGAAATAAAATCTATTTTCTAAATTATAATAATTGCAGCCTTTTTTCAGCTGCATGATGACAAATATAAAATATTTTACATTTATTGGGGAACCCCTCCCTTCCTTTCATATTGTCGGGACAGAATCCGGCAAACTGGTGGAGTAGGTGGTGTCCAGCAAAGGAGGAATTGCTAATGGCTGCCACCTGTATAACCCTAGTTATGCAAAGAGAAGGGTGAAAAGCAAGCACTGAAATGCTCATAGGCTTGAAAGAGTGTTTTATTTATCTTTGTATGTGTCAGAGTGGTGCAACTAAATATTTTGAATAAAAATAAATGTTTGGTTTGGGTCTGCTTTAAAGAGACACTGAAGCGAGAATAATTCTCGCTTCAGAGCTCATAGTTAGCAGGGGCACGTGTGCCCCTGCTAAAACGCCGCTATCTCGCGGCTAAACGGGGGTCCCTTCACCCCCAAACCCTCACTGCAAAATCAACGACCAAATTGGTCGTAAATTTTGCTCTTCCTGGAGGCAGGGCTAGCGGCTGCAGCCCTGCCCCTCAGCGCGTCTATCAGACGCGCATCGCCGCCTCTCCCCCGCCCCTCAGTGAAGGTAGACTGAGAGGGGCGGTGGAGAGGCGGAGGTACGCGTCTGATAGACGCGCGGGAGGCAGGGCTGCGGCGGTTAGCCCTGCCCCAATGCGGAAGTGATTCCGCGATGTACGGAGGGGATTTGGGTGTGAAGGGACCCCCGTTAAGCCGCGGGATAGCGGCGTTTTAGCAGGGGCACACAAGCCCCTGCTATCTATGAGGTCTGAAGCGAGATTTATTCTCGCTTCAGACTCTTTAAACTGGGTGTGAAAATAACTACAGAGGAGTTAACTACAGAGGAGGTAACTTATGGAATGAAGCGATAAGATAACTCACTGTGTGAGGTAAGTTTTCTCTTGCCTTATCTCCAGCATGATCTTAGTGAATTGAGGCCATAGTCGGTAAAAAAAAGTCAGGTATTTTTTGCCACCACCATCCAGGTTGTAATGAGGTGAAGAGACCCCGAGCTAGCTATTCCTAAAGCAACTTCGTTAATAAATCAACAATTTAAAAAAAAGACCTCGATTCATAAAAGGCTGTGCGATAAAATATTCTGGTCCTTAAATTGGTATTTTAGACTTTTGTGTGCTAATTCATAAACATTTTTACAGCTGCCTTTGTAGTTCAGTAAATTACCGAAGCCCATTGACTGGTACAGCAGAAGTGTGGAGCTGTCTCTTTTGTTACAAGCTGTAATTACATGCAGTGAGGACAATACAACAGAAGTATCCACGACATCCCTTTACAATGCATGTTTGTTATACTGCCTCTGCTTGCTCTGAATCGCTGTCCATTTGTCTTAACATTTTATCTAACTGCCACAGCTTAGACGAACTGCAAGAGACTTTACATATGTCATACTTAAAGGAATACTGTAGGGGGTCGGGAGAAAATGAGTTGAACTTACCCGAGGCTTCTAACGGTCCCCCGCAGACATCCTGTGCCCGCGCAGCCACTCACCGATGCTCCGGCCCCGCCTCCGGTTCACTTTTGGAATTTCAGGCTTTAAAGTCTGAAAACCACTGCGCCTGTGTTGCCGTGTCCTCGCTCCCGATGTCACCAGGAGTGTACTGCGCAGGCCCAGTATGGTCATTGCCTGCACAGTACACTCCTGGTGACATCTGCAGGAGTGAAAACCATGCAATGCAGGCGCAGTGGTTTTCAGACTTTAAAGTCTAAAATTCCAGAAGTGAACCAGAGGCGGGACTGGAGCATCGGTGAGTGACTGCGCGGGCACAGGATGTCTGCGGGGGACCATTAGAACCCCTGGGTAAGTTCAACTCATTTTCCCCCGACCCCATACAGTATTCCTTTAAGTGATTTTACCCACTTGTTCCTCACATATTCAATCAGGAACTGAATGGACTACATACAGTTCAGTGATCTGACTCTCCAGCTACAGGTCCCACAATGCATTGCAGGAGTCGGCCACAGTTGTGATTTATAAGGGAAATGCATTGTGGAAATTGTAGTGCCTTAACAGCTGGAGAGCCAGGTTTGCCTATCACTGGGCTACACAATTGCAGGCTTTCTGGGGAAATCTGCTTTGTTCTGATTCTCTGCTGGCTGTCTGAGGCTAGAAAAGTTTTGTCCTGCAGGAGAAGCAGCCGGCCCTATCAATATCTGATCAGGAGACCGGGGCGGTTTCTATTGGCTCCTGTCACAGCTGCTTCTGCTTGTGAGTCGTGCTTCCCTGCACAGACTTTGCATTAAGACCACACTAGAGGTGCCGGTAATTATCATTTGTATTACTGCTCGTTGTAGGCCTTATGAAATGACTCAATCAACAAGATGATGGACCCAGGGCTGAGTGCATCATGGGGTTTTACTTTGTGCGCAGCTAGGAGTGGCTGACGAGCAAAGTCCAGCCTTTTTTGCTTTTGGGGGTGCGCACCTCTTATAACCCAGTGCCCCCCCCCCCCCCCCCCAAATCCAGATAGAGATCTGTCTGAAAACCTGGCGTGCTGATCTGCCACTGCCCATGAGTCATCCACAAACTGATTGTATATTTGCATTCAGTAAGGCGTTACAAGATCACGTGTATAAAACATGAGTGGTAAACTGGTAAGGAAAACCTTTATTACTGCAGGTTGTGATAATGAAAATGTAAAAATAAAAATGACCCAGATACTTGCCCAAGGAGAGGGAAGGCTCTGGGTCCTATAGAGCTTTCCAGCTCCTATCACGGTGTCCTCGTTGTAGTGCTGCCTCCCCCATTAGAATCACCCGCCGGAGGAGGCTTTGGAAGTCTTCGGGAACCGAGTGCTCCCGAAGACAGGAGGCTCTGAACTGCGCCTGAACGAGAGAAGGTGCTTGCACATGCGCAGTATGGTCCGTGTGGTATGTGACTGGATCCTGGGGAGGGGAGTTGTGTACTGGATGGGGGTGCCCTGGCTGGCTACCTATACTGGGGGAGGGGCACTGTCTTGGGCTATTCTTAGTAGGCTCTACCTATGTGTGTGTGGGGGGAGGGGTTAACTTCCTGGTTGCCTATACAACAAACAATGTTCTACTTAACGTGTCTGGTAACTTGTGTTTTGGGGTTACCACTTTTGGCACTTGCAAGTAACCCGGAGCCCCACTCAGGAGTACTGCTAGGGGGTGTTAAAGCTTTTAAGGCCCCGTTCACACTGCACACCTTTCCGTCCGTGTTTTGGGAACGCATGCAGGAGGCTGACATGCACGACATCAATGCACTGTCTGATGTTCACACTGCATGTGTTCCGGACCAGTGCGGTCTGGGAACGCATGCTGCATGCATTTTTTCCAAAAACGCACGGCTTTTGATCAGCCACGCAACGCATACAAACGCGGATGGCATGCGTTGCGTTCCGAACGCACGGCCATCCGTGTTTGTAATGTGAACGGGGCGGGGCCTTAACACATGTTAAACTGTATAAAAACGCCAAGCTGATGGTGTCCTGGCTGAGATTTGGACTTATGGCTCCAGCACTGGGGAGATTGCTATCCCCAATTCATATTGATATAGTACATTGTTCATTTTACACAAAGTACAATGAAGAAAATATCACCAGTTCCCTCTGCTAGAATTTGTGGGTAGAATCTCATCGGTCAGATTAGTAATGAGTTTCTTTTTTCCTCCCCAGCTGAAGAGAAGAAAAAGGAGGAGGAGAAAGAGGAGTCTGAGGAATCCGATAACGATATGGGTTTCGGCCTCTTTGATGATTAAATATTTTTCTAAGAGTCTCAGTAATAAAGTGAAAACATCACATTCTGTGTTCTCTCCTTATTTTACCATCTATGCCACCAATCCTTTACACCAGAGCAGGTCATCTCACTCCAGACAGACTTCAAATATATGCATGCTTGTTCAGGGTTTATAGCTAAAAAAATATTCAGCCAGGCAATGTGCATTGTTTAAAAGAAAATACATGTCAGCCTACTTACCCCTCCCACTTTAATTGTCCTTAAAGGTTTGGTTTCAGAATTACTTGTTGCAGTGAATTTATCACTCAACTTTTTAAGACTAATAAAATAATAATACAGTATAAACTAATCTTAAAGGACATATGAGATGAGAGGGATATGGAGGCTGCCATATTTATTTCCTTTTAAACAATGCCAGTCGCCTGGCAGTCCTGTTGATCTTTTATTCATCAGTAGTATCTGAAGCAAATTAACTCAAACTAGAAACCTGATCTGCATGCTTGTTCAGGGTCTGGCTAAAAGTATTATGCTGGGTACACACTATGAGATTTTCTGGTCGATTTACTGTCAGATCGATTATTTCCAACATGTTCGCTTTGCTTTTCGATAGTTTTCCGAGCATTTTCCGATCGATTTCCTATTAAAGTGCACGGAAATCGATCGGAAAATGCTCGGAAAACGATCGTAAAGCAAATCGAACATGTTGGAAATAATCGATCTGACAGTAAATCGACCAGAAAATCTGTGTGTACCCAGCATTAGAGGCAGAAGATCAGCGGGACAGCCAGGCAACTGGTATTGCTTAAAGGAAAACTTAAGCCAAACAAAAAAAATGACATTTACTCACCCGGGGTATCCCTCAGCCCCCTGAAGCTGGATGGTGCCCTCGCAGCCACGCTCCAATCCTCCTGTCCCCGCCGGCGGCTACTTCCGGGTTCGGCGACAGCCGCCGACAGGCTGGGAACGCGGCTGTTTTTCCGCGTTCCCAGCCGCTATATCACCCTCTATGCTGCTATGTATATGTTATACGCTATAGCAGCATAGAGGGGTGATATAGCGGCTGGGAACGCGGAAAAACAGCCGCGTTCCCAGCCTGTCGGCGGCTGTCGCCGAACCCGGAAGTAGCCGCCGGCGGGGACAGGGTAATCGGAGCGGGGCTGCGAAGGCACCATCCAGCTTCAGGGGGCTGAGGGATGCCCCGGGTGAGTAAATGTCATTTTTTTTTTGTTTGGCTTAAGTTTTCCTTTAAAGCGGAACTGTTTCAATTACCTGGGGCTTCTGCCAGCCCTTTGCAGCCTTTCTGTCCTGCGCCGGTCTGCCACGATCCTCTGTTCATCCACTGCCAGCTACTTTCGGTTTGGTCATGCGGTCTGTTTGTAAGTTGGCGGCGCCTGCGTGTCCCGAGCCACACGTAGCTTTCTTTGTGTTCTAATAGTGCAGGGTGCTATAGCGGATGGGAACGCAAAGAAAGCTACGTGTGGCCCTGGGTGCGCAGGCGCAGTTTCCGCTTTGACTGAACCGAAAGTAGCTGCCGGTGGGAGATCATGGAGGAGCGGCGTGGGGCAGGAAGGCTGCAAGGGGCTGGTAGAAGCCCCAGGTAAGTGTAACACAATTTTTTTTTGTAACTTTCAGTTCTGCTTTAATAAGGAGGGAGAAGGGAAGGAAATAAATACGGTAGCTTCCAAATCTCTCTCACTCCAGGTGTATAATATTCATTTGCAAAAAGGGAATCATTAGAAAACATCCATGTACAAGTTATGGCGGATTCCCAATGCCTGTGAACTAAGGGGTATTTGATGCTTTTGAGAGGCTAGTTTGGCAAACCCCACCATTCAGCAAGGGGTATGTGATAATGCTGAGAAACATAGATGTAGAGGTTTGGACCTAAAGGGCAGACCTCCAACTTTACTGGAGGACTGGACATTAAATTCCAAGATGCCAATGAGGCTTGGAAACCCCAATATGGTCACAATAACTTGCTGGAAAAATCGGCTTGATCTGGATCATTGTTGGGGCATGGTGTCGGTGAAGAGATCTGAATCTCATAGCCTGTAGAGGCGTCTGTACAGCACTTGGCCCTGAATTGTTGTCCGAGGGATTGATTTCTGACCCCTACAGGCAATCGTAATTGTGTGTATGCAACCCAAGGCTGGGCTCGCACCAGGGCCTGATAATGGATCCTGTTCTGCAAAATAGTGTCATCCATAGGGTCTATTCACACGTAACGGAATGTTATAATAAACACCGACATAGCATAGAATCTGATGTATGACCTGTATGTTGTGATTTACATGAGTGAACACCGTGGATCTTACATTGAACCAGCTGTGACATCCATGTTGGGAACTTAGTGGGCTGTAAACCAGGCCTTACCGACAGTCAGACTGCAACTCACTGCTGAGAAACTGATTTGCAGCCCTTCGTTCTTAACTCTGAGCGACTGTCAATGAGATGCAAATAATTATCAAATTTGGTCCATTTTGAAGCTGCATGTGTTTGCATACACAATTAACAATCCATCAATTTGTACAGTAATTTGCACCTTATTGATGAACCTTACTTAGGATTAGGACTGTAAATGTGTTTATTTTACTGTATCATGAAATGTCAGCACAGGTACCCTTTAAAGCGGTATTGTCACTGTAAAAATCTGATTTCAACAGCAACTGATCTGAGTGTATTAAGTGATAAAGATGCTAATCCTGCATTCAAAACTTGCAAAACTTTTTCTGCTGTTATGGTTTGGCGTCATCACATACTTTAGGAGCACTGGCCCTTTAGTAGTCAGTGCCAAACAGTTGCATGCTGGGGGTTCTTATATACCGCGATCACTCAAACTGCTTGACCGATATGAACGAAACTTGGTATACAGATCCCTTACTACCTGGGATGATAGGTTCTGAGGGTCTCACATCCCCCCTGCATATCTGGGCAGAGCTACAAACACCAAATCAGATTTCACCCATTCATGTCAATAAGAAAAATGGAAAAGGCTGCCATTCTCACAGTAATCAAGCCAGAGTCCCCACACTTGGCCACTTGGTGACCGAGATTACAAATCCAGGAAAAGTGGGTGGAGCATAAAACAACCCATCACATTTCAGCCATTCATTTTTAATGGGAAAATGTAAACTGCAGCCATTCTTACACTGTTAATCGCAGGGTTCTCAAACCTGGTATGCTTAGTCATTGGGTGACTGAGATGGATTCAGGAAAGTGGGTGGCCTACAACAGCCAATGAAAATTCACCTATTGATTTTCAAGGGGAATATTTAAACTGCTGCTATTAGGCTTCAAACCTGCTACAGTCAGTCATTGGGTAACTGGGGTCAAAATTCAATAAAGGGACGGGGCCACAAACGGTTTATCAGATTTCTTCTTTGCTGGATAAACTGCTTCCATTCACACATTTTTTTGATGCCCTGAACCTGAAAGCTCACAAACGTGGCCATTGAGTAACTGCGTGTCAAGGTTACAAATAAGTGGGTGGAGCCAAAAACAAATTTCACTGGTCAAATATAAACTGCAGCCATTCTTACACCTTTAATGGCAGGGTTCTCAAACTTTGCACAGTTGGTCACTGGGTGACTGGAATTCATATTCAGGAAAATGGGTGGAGCCTACAACAGCCAATCAAAATCCACCTTTTGATTTTCAAGGGGAACATTCAAATTGCTGCCATTCTTATACTCTTAATGGCAGATGCCTCAAATCTGGTACAGTCAGTCACTAGGAGACGGGTTTAAATTCGGAAAATGGGGCAAGCTACAAACAGCCAATCAGATTTGTTTACTTTCGTTCAAAGGGTGTTTATTGAAGAAATAATTCACATGACAAACAGAATAGCACATGTTCCCTACATGTGGGGAATTTCACATAATGGCTTATCACGTGAACAAACGTATGATCATTGAATATTAACCACTTGACCTCTGAGGGGTTTTACCCCTTGAGCACCAGAGCAATTTTCACCTTTCAGTGCTCCTTCCATTCATTCGTCTATAACTTTATCATTACTTATCACAATGAAATGAACTATCTTTTTTTCGCCACCAATTAGGCTTTCTTTAGGTGGGACATTATACCAAGAATTATTTTATTCTAAATGTGTTTTAATGGAAAAATGGGAAAAATGAATTATTTTTCAGTTTTCGGCCTTTATGGTTTTTAAATAATGCATGCTACTGTAATGAAAACCCATGAAATTTATTTGCCCATTTGTCCCGGTTATAAAACCGTTTAAACTATGTCCCTATCACAATGTTTGGCGCCAATATTTTATTTGGAAATAAAGGTGCATTTTTTTCAGTTTTGCGTCCATCCCTAATTACAAGCCCATAGTTTATAAAGTAACAGTGTTATATACTCTTGACATAAATATTTAAAAAGTTCAGTCCCTAAGGTAACTTTTTTATTGCAATTTTTTTTTTAATTGCAATTTTTTTTTATTACAGAAAAGAAAATTGGGGAGTGTGGGAGGTAATACGTTAATTTTTTTTGTGTTTAGAATTAGTGTATTTGTATATGAAAAATGCTTTAGGGTGTAGTTTTACTATTTGGCCTACAGCTGGGGGTAAAGTTTTTAATATAGCTTAAAGAGCCTAAACAAACATACTGTCATTAAGTTACATTAGTTATGTTAATTAAAATAGATAGGTAATATAATCTCTTACCCACACTGTTTTAAAAGAACAGGCAAATGTTTGATTTCATGATGGCAGCCATCTTTTTGGTTGAAAGGAGGTGACGGAGCATGAGACACAGTTCCAACTGTCCTGTGTCCTGAGCACCTCTCCCAGTTGCTAGGCAACGTGAATAACACAGGAAATCCCATCATGCTCTGCACAGCATCAGGGAAAAAAAGCCCGGGCATTTTTTCTTTGATGGGCGGAGCTTTGCTAAAAATGCAGCTAAAATGGTGCTTTGGTAAGAAAAACAAAGTTCTGATGCTGTGAAACTGTTAAACACCAAGCCTTTTCAGTTCTGCCGAGTAGATTTTTACTCCGGAGGTTCACTTTAAGATATGAACCAACATCGCGATCATATGTGGCTAGATTTCAAATTTTTTAGAGGGGATGGGGAGGGATATGAGGGGGCGGGGAAGAACTGGGCGAGAGAAGGAAGAGGGAAAAGGGGAGTTGGGGGTTCAGGGATGCCTATGGTAACATACAGAGGGAAAATCAAGGAAAGAAGGGGAAAGGGGAGAAGTGAGTTGAGTAAATTGCTGAAGTGAACCAAACAAAGTCAACCAAAAATAACAATACTCCTAAAATTTAGGTTAGAAAAAAGATAAATAATATATTAAGCCCTGCTGTATTCAGAGGAGATGAACAATTTTAGTTGCTCCAAGAAAATCCCAATAAAAGGCATAAATGAAAGGAAAGGAAAAAATGAATGTAGTACATAAGAAAAGCTTAGGTTATCCTGCCACTCGATCCAGGGATTCCATACGCTTTCAAGGGTGTCAAATATTTTGGCTCTAATATGCTCTGAAGACATAGTAGCATTGAGATCAAGAAAGACTGCTTCAATTGAGCGTGAATCCTTCCCCCAGTTAGATGCTAAGTGCCTTTTTGCTTGTGACATAATATACGAATCAGTTTGTGGGTGGCATATTTTATTGTTAGGTCTATTGCCAAGTAAAATAATTGAAGGATCTAAATCCATTTCAACGGAAAAATGCAACTTATTGATGCCAAGGATCCCAAAGCTCATGAACTTGGTCATTGAGTGACTGTATGTACAGGTTAGAAACAGCCAAAAACAACTAACTTTTTACATGGGAAAATATAAATTTCAGCCATTCTTACACAGTTAATGGCAGGATTCCCAAACTTGACAAAGTTGGTGACTAGGATTAATATTCAGAATAGCAGGTGGAGCCTACAACAGCCTATCAAAATTCACCTTTTGATTTTCGAGGGGAATATTGAAATTTCTGCCATTCTTACACTGTTAATGGCAGAGGCCTCAAACCTGCTACAGTCAGACATCAAGTGATTGGGGTTTAAACTCACTAAAGGGGCGGAGCCACAAACAGCAAATCAGATTTTTGGGCTGGTTAAACTACTTTCATTCACACAATTTTGATGCCAGGAACCCGAAAGTTCACTAACTTGATCATTGAGTGACTGTGTGTCAAGGTTAGAAAAACTGGGTGGAGTCAAAAACAGATTTCCATAGGAAAATGTAAACTGCTGCCCTTCTTTACTGTTAATGGCAGGGTTCTCAAGCTTTGCAGTTGGTCACTGGGTGACTGGGATTAATATTCAGAAAAGTGAGTGGAGCCTATGACAACCAATCAATATTCACCTGTTCATTTTCAAGGGGAATATTAGAATTGCTGCCATTCTTGCACTGTTAATGGCACAAGCCTCTAACCTGCTACAGTTGGTCGTTGGGTCACTGGGCTTCAAATTCAGATAAGGGGGTAGAGCCACAAACCGCTAATCAGATTTGTTTTTAATGATGCCAAGAACCCAAAAGCTCACAAACTTGGTCATTGAGTGACTGTGTGTCCAGGTTACAAAAAGTGGGCAGACCCAGAAACAAATTTCACTGGGAACAATTTTTTCATGTGCTTTTAGACCCTAAAATCATTAAACAAATCATACCAGCAGAGAGTCTGCAGCAGCCCCCAGCACTTACCTCCCTGGGCTCCAACGTTGCAGTTTTCCCTCCATCCTCTGGGTGGTGAGTGAGATTGCCGGCTGTCGTCATGACTATAGACGATCAGCTCCCCGGTGGGAAGCAGAGCCTCCGAGGAGAGGAAGAAGAATGGCGGCCGACGTCAGGATCCCCTGGGAGGAGAGTGATAAATGCCCACTGCGTGCATTTCTCTGCATAGAACCTCCAGCAGCTACACCGAGTGTAGGTCGGCCTTAACGCCTTCAGCTGCAGTTTTTCCACCCTGACTGTAGCTCGGGGTTACCGCCAAGGAGGTTAAGTTGGCTTAAGCGGCCGTCTCAGCTGATAATCAGGTATGTGTACAGCAGCTTCCAACCCCACACCTGTAAGCTAGGTTGATCTACTCACCCCACCTGCCATGTGATGTAACGAATGCTTTGCTCGTCATTGCTGGTGGACAAATTAGTATTTTAAAAGCAACTTCAGCTCAGTTTTTCAACGGCGCTGAAGTTACTGTGCGGTTATAACCGTAATTCCTATTACGGTCTATGGTGGCGCCGGCTGCACCCAAATCTGCACTGGATACGTAACGTGTTTGCCTCTTTTGCGCCCCCCCTCCTTCGTATAGCAACAGTGTGTCATCAGCTACACAGCTGATGTGTGTGTGCAGCCCAGCAATGTCGCCAAGGGGCTCAGGTACTGGTCCCCAATGGTTGACATCCACCAAAGGTGTCTATGCACTTTAGAAAGAGCAAAAACAAAATTCAGTTGTGAGCTTATGTACTAAAGGCCAGTTTTCCGTCTCATTGAGCTGAGGAAAAACAAAGAACGACTCAGAATGTAACAGTGCATGCAGGTGACCTCTAGGTGGAGCTGTTGTCACAATATTAGAATAATAATCACATCTCTTTGACACCACAATTGCTCATATTCAATTAATTCCTGAAATTTTGTGGGTTACCAGATTTGTGCTTTGATCCTCTGGAGCAGCGTTCCCCATCCCTATCCACAAGGCCAAGGTTGCTCTCATGAGTGATTACTCGTGATTTAAATGAGGCTTAATTGGCACAGGTGTGTGGCGGGGATACAAGGGGTTATTTACCCATAATTCCCCCCTGCGTTCCAAACAGCTTGCACACGTCCTATTGGTCGCGCTGGAAGCCTCACACCGGCGCACCTCCTCCTTCCGGCTTGAAGGTGGAAGTGTGCCATGGTGAGGCTTGCAACCTGTGCAACCTGTGCCAATTAAACCTCATTTGAATCACGGGTAATCACTCATGAGAGCAACCCTGCTCAAGGCCCACCAACGGCGCATGTTTTGTGGACATCCAGTTAATTAATCAGCTCTGCTGAGACACTAATTACCCCACCTGTGGATGTTTGTGGGTTTCTGCAAAACATGTACTGTTGGTGGGCCTGGAGGGCAGGGTTGGGGAGCTCTGATCTGGAGCAGGCATAGCATGCCGTTAAAGGAGAACTGTAGTGAGAGGTATACGGAGGCTGCCGTATTTATTTCCATTTAATCAATACCAGTTGCCTGGCAGCCCTGCTGATTCTTTGCCTCGAATACTTTTAGCCATAGGCCCTGAACAAGCATGCAGCAGATCAGGTGTTTCTGACATTATTGTCAGATCTGACATACTTGTTTCTGGTGTGATTCAGCCACTACTTCATCCAAATAGATCAGCAGGGCTGTTGGGCAACTGGTATTGCTTAACCCACTTGCCGGTCCAATTCCCGTGGCAAGGGGGCAGCACAGCACTTTTTTTTTTTTTGGGGGGGGGGGGGGGGGGGGGGGGGGGGGAATCATGTAGAAAGCCCAGGGCTTTCCTGCTGGGCTTCCCCGGTCCCCATGGCGACGGGGCGAGATGACATCGGGACGTCAGAGGGAATCCCGATCCACCCCTCAGCGCAGCGGCCTGGCACTGATTGGTCAGGCTGCGCAAGGGGTCTGGAGGAAAGGGGGGGGGGGGGGGGCGGCACGGCGGGTAGCGGCGAATCGGCGGCGATCAGAATATGCACGCAGCTAGCAAAGTAATAGCTGTGTGCAATAAAAAAAAATTATGCAAATCGGCCCAGCGGAGCCTGAGAAATCCTCCTGCGCAGGTTACAGCCTCCATATCTCTCTCACTACAGTTCTCCTTTAAACCAGGGTTTCTGTTGGTAGGGTAGACTTTGAAGGTCTTCATAGGGATGCATGACTCCTCACTGAGGCTTATGTAAGAGGCGACATTCTCCACCCATTCCTTCAGGCAGGGTGCCTCCAGGGTTGACCAGTCGGTGCGGTTGAAGCCTCCTCCATCCACTCCGATACATGTATACAGGGATATTGGGACTGTAGATTGGCATCTTTTGCTCATGTTGTGTTGTGTGGTCACACCTGATTTGCCAATGGGTCTGACTCCAGAGAGGAGAGGAAGTTGTTCTAAAGACAAGCAGATTTGGCCTATGAGAACAGGCGTCGTTGTCCAGCCTTTTCCAGGCATACACCATTTATATTCACTAATCTACCAGCTTGCTAAGAATTTGCCTTGATCCATTTTGGGTTTGCTACAACTAGGGGTGGTCAATAAGATGCGTATGATGAGTAACACATTATTCAAATTTTGTATGCAAATGTATGCAGCTGAAAATGGTCCCATCATTCTTCCAAGGTGAAATTTGATTGGTCCGTTTTCAAGCTGCATATATCTGTATATAAAATGCATAATCAGCAGTCAACTTAGAACAATTTGCATCTGTTGACTATCCTGAACTACAACTATCACAGTACAAATCACGTGTCTTGGATGTGGAGGCGGGACTTGTAGTTCATAGCAACAGAGATGCTAATTTTTCAGATGATGCAAATGCTGTTACAGTCGGTATGCAGCTTGAAAATGGGCCAATGAAATGCAGGCGCTGCCAATTTGGATCATCCCAGTTATTTCATGACCTTGTAGTGAGTGATAGCAGGGCCACAATCTGCTCACAGGCAGGGCCGGATTTCTACTCTTTACCCACCAAGGCCACTGTCACCAGCCTCCCCCTTTGGTAGAGGTAGCCAGATGACCCCTCCCCCAGTATAGGTAGCCAGATGACCGCTCCCCCCTTTCCCTCCAGTATAGGTAGCCAGATGACCCCTCCCCCAGTATAGGTAGCCAGATGACCGCTCCCCCCTTTCCCTCCAGTATAGGTAGCCAGATGACCCCTCCCCCAGTATAGGAAGCCAGATGACCCCTCCCCCCTTTCCCTCCAGTATAGGTAGCCAGATGACCCCTCCCCCCTTTCCCTCCAGTATAGGTAGCCAGATGACCCCTCCCCCCTTTCCCTCCAGTATAGGTAGCCAGATGACCCCTCCCCCCTTTCCCTCCAGTATAGGTAGCCAGATGACCCCTCCCCCCTTTCCCTCCAGTATAGGTAGCCAGATGACCCCTCCCCCCCTTCCTCTCCAGTATAGGTAGCCAGATGACCCCTCCCCCCTTTAGTATAGGTAGCCAGATGACCCCTCCCCCCTTTCCCTCCAGTATAGGTAGCCAGATGACCACTCCCCCCTTTCCCTCCAGTATAGGTAGCCAGATGACTCCCTTAATCCCTCCTCCCCCCCCCCCCCCCCCTTCAGTATAGGTAGCCAGCTCGCCTTCACACAGCAGCAGCCATCAGTGTCACTCATTTTTCGGCTTCAGTGCAGAAGCTTCCTCTTCCTTTCCATCTCCAATGCTGCCCAAGTCTGTAGCCGCCAGCCACATTGCAAACGTGCACAGAGAGCAAGATGGCTGCTGCACAGGCAGCTCGCCTGATCTCCCTGGATTGCAGCATTTACAAGATTGCAAATGCTGCACCAGTTCAGCCTGCTGCTTTGGTGCTCCTGCGGTGCCCTAGGCCACGGCCTAAACACGGCACTGCTCACAGGTAGTGTTGTGCGCTAAGAGTACATAGCTCCTCCTAATCAAAATCTATATTGGACAGCACCTCCCACTGCAGGGAGGGGGGGAGAGGATGTTAACTTACCCATTGCGCCACCTTAGCCAATGGTCTCTATTCACGATGTGTTACCACATGAGGTAATTTAGGTAGTGATAAATACTGACCAAAATAACTCTATTTTGAAATTCACTTTTTTTTCTCCCTAAATTACCTCTTGCGGTGAAAGTGCAGTAATTACCTCAAAATGTATCTACAGTTTGAAATTCTCAATTGAATAGTTAGTGTTAATTAAGGATTATTTTATCACCTACAAATGGTAGGTGATAATTATCACTTCTCTGCTGTTGGCCTTCAGGATGGAGCCTTCTGAGCTTTGTTTGCTGGAGGTTGTCATTTTTACACAGAAGACAGAGAAGACGAGTGTGTCTAATCTCAAGGTGCACTTACAGTCTTTTAGATGATTTTATAGATGACGAGGAGGAAATTCCTCTCTGCTCTAAAAGATAAGCAACAGCATAATTACCTTTAAAGAAAAACATTTCATTACAGCTGATACAAATCCAACAAAAAAAAAATAAATCTCCAGTGTGTTTCATGGAAGCAGACATAGGGTTAACATCCTGTGTTTACAAATTACCTGCTCTGCTGAGGCAGCCAGCTGACAGCTCAAATTACAGTTGTGGTTAGTCACAGATGAGGGGGAATTAGACAGGCTAAACTCTCTATATACATACAGGGTGCATTTCTCTACGTTTTCCTTCTGTCCTGTGCAAGAGTTCAGGTCCCGCTTTACATGTGACAGGCTTTCCTGGGTCGTCTCTGTGTAATGGGTGGCAAGCAAATGGCCTGCCCTACAGTGGTGAAAAAAGCTTTATTTCCGTACATATTACCAACCAATTACTGCACTTTTATCAAACATTTATTACACTCTGTAATTTTAATGACTACTACTACTAAAAAAAACAACAACAAAAACCGGTAATTATCACTGGAGGTAATTTTTCACCCCCCAAAAAGTTACCGCACGTTATTGTGAATAGAGTCCAATGCGCTCAACATCGATCCTTATGTGTCTTTTTTCAACCTCCAAGAAGGAAGCATGGGAGTGTCCCGCCGACAAAACCCAGCTGTCTAAAGACTCGTACACACGCTGTACTACAGGGAACGACGGGTCCGTCAGACCCTTCCGCTAGGCGGGCGTTCTAGCGACAGTACAGCGTGTGTACAGTCTGTCAGGTAGACTGATAAGGCTGTTTCTGAACGATCCGCTGAGTTTACAAATTACGGACTACACGAGCCTTTAGGTCTCAGACCTTTTTTTTTTTAAAACTACAGATTTGCTTGAAGAGGATTGAATGGGGCAGGGTGATAGGAGGGGACATTGCAGCAAGCCCGCCTCTTCCTGTCTGAAGAGGGGGTAGGGGGTGCTTACTTTAGGTAGTTTTGTCTTGGGTCAGGTGTCCTTGAAGTTTTTATGTATGTGGCTTTCTAATGAGTCATATCTTACAGTAAATGGGCATAATTCACAAAACTTTTCACCTGGTTTCCTCTGCTTTCACCTAATCTGTGTAACATTTTTAAAGGGAACCTAAACAGAGGGATATGGATTTTTCCTTGTAAACAATACCAGTTGCCTGGCAGCCCTGCTGATCTTTGGCTGCAGTAGTGTCTGAATCACACACCTGAAACAAGCATGCAGCTAATCCAGTCTGACGTCAGTCAGAGCACCTGATCTGCATGCTTGTTCAGGGGCTGTGGCTGAAAGTATTAGAGACACAGGATCAGCAGGAGAGCCGGGCAACTGGTATTATTTTAAAAGGAAAAATCCACATCCTTCTCAGTTTAGGTTCCCTTTAAGCTCACAAAGAGCAAAAATATAATATAATGAACGTAAGAAAAGTAATATTTAAATTACGTTAACCAGGAACAACTTACTTTGATTATTTTGCTTGTAAATTATTTTTATCACTTAGGTGATAAGTCATGTATGAGAAGTTTTGTGAATAGAGCCCAATGTGGCTAAAGTCTGTTTTTAAAACATTTTGAAGGGAACCTGAAGCGAGAAAGAGATGGTGGCTGACATTTATTTCCTTTTAAACAATACCAGTTTTCTGGCAGTCCTCCTGATTTCTTTGCCTGCAGTAGTGTGTGAATCAGACCTGAAACAAGCATGTAGCAAACCTAGTCAGACTTCAGTCAGAACCTCCTGATCTGCACGCTTGTTTAGTGTCTATGGTTAAAGGCTCTACACATGTGCAACATTTCCACCCAACTATCATCCAAAATGAGTCTGTTGGAGGATAATTGGACGTGTGTATGCGTGACAAGCAACTGATAACAGGCGGTTTGCCCGATCCAACTGGTAAAACTCAAAAGGATATCCGAGGTGACAAATTAAATCTAACTACACTTACCTGGGGCTTCGTCCAGCCCCTAGAAGTCATGTGTGTCCCTCGCCACAGCTCTGATCTTCTCCTGGGTCCTGCTGGCAGGCAGCCTCTGACGGATCGCCAACCCCGAGCGAATGCAGCCGTCATCGGGCGTGTACTGCACCTGCGTATTACTACTGCACAGGCACAGTACGCTCCCTATGATGTGGGAGCACGCGTGCGCAGAAGACACCAACCCATTGGAGGTCGGCGATCCCTCAGAGGCTGCCAAGGGGACCACCGAGAAGAACAGCTGCAGCGAGGGACACACATGACTTCTAGGGGCTGGAGGAAGCCCCAGGTAAGTAAAGCTAGATTTGTCACCTCAGATATCCTTTAAAGAGACTCCGTAACAAAAATTGCATCCTGTTTTTTATCATCCTACAAGTTCCAAAATTTATTCTAATGTGTTCTGGCTTACTGCAGCACGTTCTACTATCACCATCTCTGTAATAAATCAGCTTATCCTCTCTCTTGTCAGACTTGTCAGCCTGTGTCTGGAAGGCTGCCAAGTTCTTCAGTGTTGTAGTTCTGCTATGAACTCCCCCTTCCAGGCCCCTCTATGCACACTGCCTGTGTATTATTTAGATTAGTGCAGCTTCTCTCTTCTCTCTTATCTTTTACAAGCTGGATAAATCGTCCTCTGAGCTGGCTGGGCTTTCACATACTGAAGAATTACAGACAAGGGCAAAGCTGTTTGCAGGAGAAAAACAAGCAGCCTGAAACTTCAGTGCATGAGAGATGCAGGGGGAAAGAAACACACAAATGATCTCTTGAGATTCAAAAGGAAGGGTGTATACAGCCTGCTTGTGTATGGATGTATTTTCTATGTGTGGACATACTGTACATCAACCTACTTCCTGTTTTGGTGGCCATTTTGTTTGTTTATAAACAAACTTTTAAAAACAGTTTTTAACCACTTTTAATGCGGCGAGGAGCGGCGAAATTGTGACAGAGGGTAATAGGAGATGTCCCCTAACGCACTGGTATGTTTACTTTTGTGCGATTTTAACAATACAGATTCTCTAAGATTTTATTAATATTATAAAGACGCATTTAAAAATAAAATCACTTTATGCCATAGGCTGAAGAGCACAAATGCGCACGCGCTTGCACTGTGGCAGAATAGCCGTTTATAGAATTCTGTTTGCACTAGGTCAAGGTCCACTGATAGCACGTTTAGTCATCCATCTTGCAGAAAGTTGTTAAAACAGGTTATACTTTCAAAGAAACACAATATATTTTTTTATTTAAAGTTACTCGCTGGAGTGGATTAGTGGTAATCAGCTCCCATTGTTTCTGCTTGCATTTCTCTCTCCATAGCAATGTAAACTTGGTCCCACCCCCAGCAGTTCACTAGGCATCTGCTGTAGAGTGGGCCACGTCATGGAAGGCAGAAGGAACTGACTGATTTCTACCATAGCCATACCTCCTTACTGATGGGCAACCTATGCACTGGTTGTCAGCCACTAGGGAGGCATGGCTATGACAGGGATCACAGCCTGCAATACCTCTTCCCCAATGCAGTCACTACAGGACTCAAGGGGGTGGGGCAAGGAGTTCCGTCAGATGGGAGGGTGGGGCATGGAGTTCCGTCAGAGGGGAAAGGGTGGAGTTCAAGGAAATGTCAAGCCATCGGCAGTAAGGAGCTGGTCACCTGTGAACCATGGCAGCAGGCTATTCAACTTTTTATACCGATATCGTTTCAAGGATACTAGTACAAATTACGGACTACACAATTTCAATAAAAACAGCAATATTATTGAAATTCTTTAATAATCTGGATGCTCTCCATAATGCTCAGAGGTCTCCCAGCTGCTTTGCTGCCCAACTTGATTTAGAAGCTCAAACGTTTTCTTTTACCTTCTGATCAAACCATTGAGAAACATCGACACTATCCCAGCCAGCGGCTTTGCAAACCTCTTGCTTTATTATTAGCTCAAATGCTCTGTACAAGTTCTTCCTGAGAATCAATTCTATTCCCCGGGAAAAGGGGCGGGGAATACAGCACAACCGCGTGCTCATAATTTATTAGGGTAATAAAGTTGTGACAAACATAAAAAACAAAACAAAACAAAACTGGGATTTAAACAAGAGAGATAGAGAACGCTGCAAGAATGTAAAATGTTAGCACAGCCTTAAGATTTATTTATAAATTACAGATATATATATTTATAAAAAAAAAGGGAATATTTAATGGCTCTGGATGTATAGATCTCAGACACGGGGTAACTTTATGCCCTCCCATCCGGTAGGGATCTACAAGCCCCAGCGTGGCCCTGCCAGCCTCTGGGCATTCTGGGACTTGTAGTTCCTCAGCTTTGGTGGGCTACTGACCCGCCTGTGCCTGTACACACGTGTCGTCAGGAAGCAACGTGCGATTTATACATTTAAAAAACAAAACCTGCAACAAAAACTAAGTCCACCCCATAAAGAAATAAAACTGGCACTTTATTCCGGTGGAAGGCGGGGGAAAAAAAAATAAAAAAAATATATATATAATTCTCACTGAGTGTCCGCTTAAGGATTTCACACATCCACAGGGGGTAGAAAATAAACGAAAGTGAACTGATCGATGATCCGTCTCGAGTCCCTCAACAGTCTTGGAAAGAGGATCTGCTTCGTAGCATATTGGACGCAGAAATAAAATGAAGAGGAGGCAGTTGTTCCGGTAGCAGCAGCCCGCTGGGGATTCTGGCGGTGGGCGCGCGCTTTGACCGCCGGGCCTCATCCTCTGCTAGGCTGTGCCTCGGCTCCGACCCTCGTCGTGCTCCATCCAGCAAAGTTCCGTGCCGACTTTACTCTCCGGTGACTGACACATAACAGAAACCCACGCCAACGGCCTGGCGGCCCTGGTGAAGGAGTGGAAACGGCCCACGGCGCCAGCCGGCACTTCCCGGCACCGGAGACGTGGCTGCCCGCCGGCGGCGGGCTTGCTGGTGGAAGGCTAGACATAATCCCAAAGGAAAACGTGTTAGAAAGAGGCGTTAACAGGAGTCCGTGTCCGTGACGCTTAGTGCGGCCGCGACTGCGCAATCATTTTCAGCCGGGCCTGGTCGATAACGTCTAGCAAGTTCTTGGCGTCCACAGCCAGCGCGTGCGCGGCCGTGAGCATCTGCTTCTTGTACTCCTGCTGGAGGCTCGTCATGACGTACTGCTGAGCCAGCTTCATCTTGTTGATGAGCTCCGCCAGGTCCGAGTTCAGGAGCTTCTGTGCCATCTCAATCTGAAATGAGAAAAGAAAAACATTTGTGAAATCAAAGCCCAACTCCAGTGGAGAGACGGAAACACTTTGATTTTATATCATTTATGTATCGTTGATATTAAAGTCATGGAATAAGAAGTTGGAGACATTGGCCTCTATTCATAAAACATTTGCGGGGGGTCTATTTTAGACCTTTGTGTGCTAATTCATATTAAAGTTTACACTTGCCATAATAGGTCGGGGAATTCCTGCACTAAACTGGCTGTGCTGCTGAGTTGTTACATTTGCTGGCTGAGTTGATACATTTTCTCTGTGCAGAGACAGTTACTATAAAGGAGGCAGCCCCAGCATCTGTGTCCCACTTGTGCCCATTATTCTGAGAACCTGAGGCAGTTCCTTGGAGGCAGATGGGACACAGAAGCATGTGCTCTGCCTCATAACATACCTCTGTGTCCCCATACCGCCGCTCTCTGCCCCCCCCCTATAGCCACTCTAAATTAGCTACAATATTTGTCGCTATCTCAGAGGCTAATCGGAGGAGAGGGATTCCCTGCTCAGAACGTTCCTACAGGCTTTCCAGAGCTGCCATTGGGCGGGGCTCTTTCTTCCTGCTCCCCACCTCCCTGCACGCTGTGAGAGAGATATCTCTCTCCTTCCAATGTCGTGACCCAAAGGTAACAAAAGTGAAAGTGGGCCATTGCAGCCTACAGGAGCAGCGGTTTTGGCAGCTACTTGATCCGCTCAGCCCCCCGGATCAGGAAGCATACTTTTTTATATATTTTATGAGCCCGCCTCAGGCTCTCTTTAACTGCTCAATGACCGCGTCACGCCAATGGGCGTGACCGTGGCGGCAGCCCCAGGACCGCCTAACACCAATTGGCGTCAAGTCCTGGGGCTGGCTAATGCAGGAGATCGCGCGCATCTCCTGCTTGGTAGGTGGAGCTCCGCTCTGCCTCCAGTCTCCCAGCGGCGATCGCCGCTCGGAAACTGTTAGACAGCGAAACCGCCGTCTAATAACTGTGCAGCGCTGCAATCTGCATCAGCGCTGTACTGGGGAAAGCCTTGTGACACGGCTGTCCCCCTGGGACACAGGAGAGCGATCGGCTCTCATAGGCAGAAGCCTATGACAGCTTATCGCCAGGATTGGCTGGCTGGGGGGGAGGGAGGGATTTTAGAAAAGGAAGGAGGGAGAAAAGGAAGGTGGTGGTGGTGGTGGTGGGGGGCATGTGCCGAGTTGTGCGGCCCTGCAGCTAGGCCTTAAAGCTGCAGTGGCCTATTTGTAGAAAAAAATGGCCTGGTCTTAAGGAGGGTTTAACACTGCGGTCCTCAAGAGGTTAAAGAGAATCTGTATTGTTAAAATCGCTCAAAAGTAAACATACCAGTGCGTTAGGGGACATCTCCTATTACCCTCTGTCACAATTTCGCCGCTCCTCGCCGCATTAAAAGTGGTTAAAAACAGTTTTAAAAAGTTTGTTTGTAAACAAACAAAATGGCCACCAAAACAGGAAGTAGGTTGATGTACAGTATGTCCACACATAGAAAATACATCCATACACAAGCAGGCTGTATACAGCCTTCCTTTTCAATCTCAAGAGATCATTTGTGTGTTTCTTTCCCCCTGCAGCTATCTTCCACTGAAGTGTCAGGCTGTTTCTTCCTGCAGAGTGCAGACAGCTCTGCCTGTATGTAATTCCTCTGTATGTGAAAGCCCAGCCAGCTCAGAGGAGGATTTATCCAGCTTGTAAAAGATGAGAGAAGAGAGAAGCTGCTCTAATCTAAATAATACACAGGCAGTGTGCATAGAGGGGCCTGGAGAGGGGAGATGCATCACAGTACCACAACACTGAAGAACTTGGCAGCCTTCCAGACACAGGCTGACAAGTCTGACAAGAGAGAGATAAGTTGATTTATTACAGAGATGGTGATAGTATAAAGTGCTGCAGTAAGCCAGAGCACATTAGAATAGCTTTTGGAACTAGTAGGATGATAAAAAACAGGATGCAATTTTTTTACGGAGTCTCTTTAAAGCTCCCACCAAACAAGAAAATACTCAAAATAAGTTAAAGATTTCTCTCTCACCTATTTTATCAACTGCTAAGTGCTGAAAAGTTAATTATTTTATTTTAGACAAGGTGAAAATGATCTCCTGGGAGAAAACTTAGGAGACGAGGTACATTGGAGCGGGCCCATTGGCCATTCCTTATACAACTCGTAAGTTTTCTCCAAGTTGGTATTTTCACATTATAAATAAAATGCCTTTTAAGCCACCAGCAAGCCAGAAAATACTAAGAATAATTTCGACTGCACAGTTATTTTAAACAGATGAAAAATGATCTCCTAAGAGAAAACTTTGTAGAAAAGGTTTATTGGATAAGGACCGATGTCTCTTATGGGAAATCCTTTGTTCTCAGGTATTCAGAGCCTATGCCCGAAAACAGAGAACCACAAGCAGCAGCCCTGACAAATATTTCATCTGTAATTATTATTAACATGTGGCAGCAAAAGGTGAACTAGAAGCCAGCAGATGCCTCTTCCTTGTAGGGTACCCATATAAGAAGGCCAGCATAGAAGACTATAACTGCAGTGTAGTCATCCTGTGAGCGGGAACGTGTGTTCCCCAGTGATGGCTAGCATGGTGATCATGTATCCAGATGAGGGCGCCAGAGAGCGCCTCTTCCACCCACCTCACACAAACGCTCAGTATGTTGGTATAAATGATGTGACGAGAAGCACTCACCTCTCTGTGCGTACTTGCTGGAAGAACAGGAATCGTCTCATCAACAGTGGCCAGCAACGTCCGCAGCGCCAGACCGACCCCCTGAGGATGAAGGAGAACGGTTATTTACAACATATAGCACAGGTGATAAACATGCGGCCCTCCTTGCCATATTATGTGGCCCTTGAGAGCTTCAAATGCGCATCATTGTAAGCAGTAAAGAATGACAGTACACTGCTTTCCAGTCCAGAGGGTGACAATGTGTCTGTGTCAGTTTGAGCCGGGGTGCAGCAACAACCCATAGGACCCACTGCAAAATTTTATGCTTTCACAACTTTTGTTGTGAAACAAGTTGAAACCCCTAAAAAAAGTATTTTGCTATTGTTCAAAGAGCTGATAAGACTGATAAGAAGTCAGTCTAAAGGTAGCCATATACTGGTCGATTTGCCATCAGATTCGACCAACAGATAGATCCCTCTCTGATCGAATCTGATCAGAGAGGGATCGTATGGTCACCTTACTGCAAACAGATTGTGAATCGATTTCAGCCTGAAACCGTTCACAATCTGTGGTGGTGGTGCTGCCGCCGCTCAAGCTTACCCCCCCCCCCCCCCGCATGCACTACCTGCTCTGCCGGCGCAACTCCCCTGGTCTCCGCTGTCTTCTTCTCCGCTCTGGTCTCCGGCATGCTTCACTTCTTCCTGTCTGGGGGAAGTTTAAACAGTAGAGCGCCCTCAGGACGGGACAGGACGAAGTGAAGCATGCCGGACCCGGAGACCAGACCAGAGTGGAGAAGAAGACAGCGGAGACCTGGGGAGTCGCGCCGGCGGAGCAGGTAATGTATTGCAGCTGTATTGCGTCGGTCGTCGGGCACTCGAACGCCGCTAGCGACACGCTCCCTACCCGCGGGCGATCAACGGTAATTTCCCGCACGGAGTGATCGCTGGGATTGATCTATTTCGGGAGGAAAGAGAACGAAATTTAGCGTGTAGCGTGAGCGATGTGACAGCAGATTCGATCTCAGTGATCGACTCTGCTGTCGATCGGCGGGGAATCGGCCTAGTGTATGGCCAGCTTAACAGTTGGATTGACTTCTTATCAGCTCTTTGAACAATAGCAAAATACTTTTTTTAGGGGTTTCAACTTGTTTCACGACAAAAGTTGTGAAAGCATAAAAGACCGCTGTTGAGCGTGCGTATGGGGGTTCAACAGCGCTGCATCATAGCTCTTCTGTTCTTCCTGGCAGCTGCATGCTCTGTGCTTCCGTACCTCCAGTTCCCGATCACATGACATGCATTGGAGCCAGAGGTGTGCAGCATAGAGGGCGTGGCTGTTAGGGCTGGAACAAACTAGAGCGTTTTCTGAGAGTTTAGGGAGCGCTTTCAATTGCTAACGATTTCCCTAATCGCTCTGCCAATGTAAATGGATGGGACAGATTCCACTAGAGCGATTGCCATTAGGCAAGTCCCAATCGCAGGATATGCAGCATTTTGGGAGCATTTCCATCCCTAATGCATAGTATAGGAGCAGGGAAGTCACTCCCAAAGCTCCACCACAAATCGCTAGCAATGGCAATAGCATTTTCTAGAGGGTCCCAGGCCTCAGGGAGATTAGAGGAGACCCAACACAGCACTGGTACAGCTGAATATTAAACTACTCCCCCTCCTTTCACCATAGTTAGGCCACGGAGACAATAAAGTGGTCACTTTAGTGGCTCCATTGTCATTCGGCTCTGGTATCCTTTAAGGGAATCCTGAGCTGAATGAAAGTAAGAGGTTGTGATGGACAAGCGGCACTACAGAGCGACTGCTATCCCTCGTCATCTCCGCTCCGCCTTTATCCTGATTGTGTGCAAAAGGTCCCTCCCCATCATGATGCTCACCCAATCACCAAGCGGCATGTTGTGGGGCTGCTACTGCATATCTTAACAATGAAACTGTCCCCCAGAAATTATCAACTGCAAAACATTTCCCTGTTCTGCAGATTCTACGCTGAACCCCCCCCCCCACTTTAGGCCTAAAAAAATAGGCCTGCTAATAGGCCTACAACCCCCTCCCAATGTGCTGCCGTCTCCCCCTGTGCAGAGCGTGATGCCAACAGGTATAGCTATCAGTTCTTGGTCCAGCTTGCATCAACTAGTGGCCTGTGCAGCTAGAGCACTATCATAACTGCAGTGAGCCTGGAGCTCTGTCATGTGACCGCGGCGAGCCTGGAGCTCTGTCATGTGACCGCGGCGAGCCTGGAGCCCTGTCATGTGACCGCGGCGAGCCTGGAGCCCTGTCAGGTGACCGCGGCGAGCCGGGAGCCCTGTCACGTGACCGCGGCGAGCCGGGAGCCCTGTCACGTGACCGCGGCGAGCCGGGAGCCCTGTCACGTGACCGCGGCGAGCCGGGAGCCCTGTCACGTGACCGCGGCGAGCCGGGAGCCCTGTCACGTGACCGCGGCGAGCCGGGAGCCCTGTCACGTGACCGCGGCGAGCCGGGAGCCCTGTCACGTGACCGCGGCGAGCCGGGAGCCCTGTCACGTGACCGCGGCGAGCCGGGAGCCCTGTCACGTGACCGCGGCGAGCCGGGAGCCCTGTCACGTGAGCGCGGCGAGCCGGGAGCCCTGTCACGTGACCGCGGCGAGCCGGGAGCCCTGTCACGTGACCGCGGCGAGCCGGGAGCCCTGTCACGTGACCGCGGCGAGCCGGGAGCACTGTCACGTGACCGCGGCGAGCCGGGAGCACTGTCATGTGACCGCGGCGAGCCTGGGTCACTGGCGAGCCGGGAGCACTGTCATGTGACCGCGGCGAGCTGGGAGCGCTGCCATGTGACCGCGGCGAGCCGGGAGCGCTGTCATGTGACCGCGGCGAGCCGGGAGCGCTGTCATGTGACCGCGGCGAGCCGGGAGCGCTGTCATGTGACCGCGGCGAGCCGGGAGCACTGTCATGTGACCGCGGCGAGCCGGGAGCACTGTCATGTGACCGCGGCGAGCCGGGAGCACTGTCATGTGACCGCGGCGAGCCGGGAGCACTGTCATGTGACCGCGGCGAGCCGGGAGCACTGTCATGTGACCGCGGTGAGCCTGCAGCTCTGTCATGTGATCGAGGTGAGCCTGGAGCTCTGTCATGTGACCGCGGTGAGCCTGGAGCTCTGTCATGTGACCGCAGTGAGCCTGGAGCTCTGTCATGTGACCGCAGTGAGCCTGGAGCTCTGTCATGTGACCGCAGTGAGCCTGGAGCTCTGTCATGTGATCGAGGTGAGCCTGGAGCTCTAGTGGTCAGTTGCAAGCCGGACCAAGGACAGGTAGCTATACCTTCTGCAGCATTCTCCAATAGACTCACATACTTTATACCCACAATTTGGTGTTAAAAAGTCAGCCTATCCGCTGTGATATACGGTAACTAAAGGATCAGATGACTTGACTGCAGAATCGAAGAGAACACAGTCAGCTCGAGGGGTGGCCTCTGACCGAGAGAAATTGTTTATCTTTTGTTAATTTCTACGGAAAGTGTGGAAATGCCTTCTGGAAGTGCAGCCAATCAATGTCCATCAATTCGGAATGATTAGCACCTCTCTGACCATCCCTATACAGGACAGCCACATAAAGTCTGAGATGTTTTTGATAAAACGAGCACCTCACCTTGACCATGGGGACGTACTCCTCCGGAGGGGCCGGCTGGATTTTACTAGACATCTCTATCACAGCTTTCACCAGGCCGGTCACGTTCTCATACACTTTGTCGTTTGTGCGATCCAAATTAGCAGTCGGAGGCGGGCTGATCTCCTGCGGCTGTATCTGAAAGACAGAGTCCTGCGTTAAAACCTGCTGCATCCAAAACATCCACTAGGTGGTGCTCTAAGAAAAATAACCGGTAATATAAACATTTATTTATTTATTGTATTTATAAAGCGCCAACATATTACGCAGCGCTGACATTAAAGCACCTAATCAAAGAATACAGAAGGACATACATTAGCATGGATTTCACTAAGGTATCAGGTTAATTTTATTCTTTTTTGCGAACTGCGAGCCACAACAATACAAATGCCCCTCCCCCCACCCACTGAAAGTTGTAGTTCATACACTAGTTTCCTGCAGCTGAGGGGATTCTGCGTTGGGATAGGAAGGACACTGTCTGAATAATCTGCACTGTGTGTAACACCTGAAAACAGGGTGGCCATGAATTCTGGCCTAGCTGAAGAGTATCGGGACACACGAGTGCTGCTGTCACCTTACCTCAGCCATCAGGAAGATGCAGGGTACAGAGCTGGGGGTCTGATTGGTTACTGAGTGGCCGTCTGATACTGGGGCCTCTCATGGGGTGCTGCTACGAGGTGGCCATGATGCTGAAGTCTGTGGGCCAGATTTATCAAAGCATCAAAGCATTACTGACAGTTTTTTTTCTTCTTAAACTGTTCTAACCAGCAGAGGAACTGTTCTGAATCATAGTAAGAAACTTCTCAAATCCTACTTGATACCGGCAGTTTAGCGTGAATTTCAAGAGCTGCACCACAGTTAAGAAAAGTGCAAATCCATCCCTAAACTGTCGCAGATTAAGAAGTGCTTAACAGCACTTCTACAGATAGTGCAGCATGCAGGCTAGACATGATTTTGTGAAGTGCTCCTCCCCCCAGCTGCCAGGAGTCCTGTGAAGCGGTTCTGTGCTTAACCCTTTCAGTGCTGGGCATTGATGCAATACAGCAGATGTACAGCAATTCCCCTTACACACTGCACTGCCTGAGAAGCCTTCCTAACTCCTCCTATTCCTAACAGTGTAAGAAGGAATGTGCACTATTTAGTGATTTCTTAAGATAACTGAGACAATTCTGCACGGATTTCTAAAAACCTACCAATATTTTGTCTCAGACAGTCGTGATAAATGTCCCCTTGTGACTGAATGCTGTTACTAAGTGGCTGACTTTAATTGGGGTCGGTCATTCTTCACTTCAGGCTGGACACGCCCACTTCGCGCTGTGGCCTTGTCACCGCCTCCTTCCAATTGCCCTCAGCCCCATTACTTTCCATGGGGCGCAGTTTTAGTTCTTCCCCTAGGTGCCATTTTGCCTACATATGCCACTGTTGCCTGGCTGTTCAGGCCCATAGGAGAGCTTAAAGGGATACTGTAGGGGGGGGGGGTCAGGGGAAAATGAGTTGAAGTTACCCGGGGCTTCTAATGGTCCCCCGCAGACGTCCTGTTCACTTCTGGAATTTCAGAATTTATAGTCTAAAAACCACTGCGCCTGCGTTGCCGTGTCCTCGCTCCCGCTGACGTCACCAGGAGGATCGTACTGCGCAGGTGCAGACTGTACTGGGCCTGCGCAGTATGCTCCTAGTGACATCAGCGGGCGCGAGGACATGGCAACGCAGGCGCAGTCGTTTTCAGACTTTAAAGTCTGAAATTCCAGAAGTGAACCGGAGGCGGGGCCGGAGCATCGGCGAGTGGCTGCGCGGGCACAGGATGTATGTGGGGGACCATTAGAAGCCCCGGGTAAGTTTAACTCATTTTCCCCCCGACCCCCCTACAGTATTCCTTTAATAACTAACATACGGGATCATTCCATTTTAGGAATGAGCACTGTACAGACACTCTGTTCAGCTCTATGGAGAGGGATAGGGGATGAATGATAACAGAGGAAAACCGTTATGATATAGTTGTCTAGCACAGCAGATCATAGCCAATTGTCTCAGCAGACAAAATCGTAGCGTCCATGCGTAGCGTATTAAGGATCCTAAATCCTTAGCCTGGGACAAGCATGCAGATCAGGGAATCTGGCCCTCCTGATGAATATTACCAGAGGGAAGGGGATCAGCAGTACAGCCAGGTAATGAGCTTTATTTAGGTTGTCAGTAGAGATGGCCAATCAGAATCTAACAAGTCAGACTTGCATGCAAATTGCATGCAGCTTGGAACTGGGCCAATGAAACGCACTTCCTGTTAACGCTGATTGGCCCAATTCCAAGCTGCATGGGATTTGTATTGCATCTGACCATCTCTAGTTGTCAGCACTAGCAGCCTCCATATTTCCCTTATAAAGCCCGTCTGTGGTGGAGCATTTAAGGAGCCCATTATCAATACAATTTTTCCTTCAGATTCGATCTTTCAACACTTTTTATGATCAAATTGTACAAAAAACTGCGTCGGAAATCGATGTGATACAATTCTTTGGTGAATTAAAAAAAGGAAAAATAATGGATCTGAAAGTTGGATTTTATGATTGAATCAGAATGTGAAACTTTCTTAAATCGCTCTCATTCCGCCGTCCTCAGCCTTCTCAGTCTTCAGTACCGGGTCCTGTTACTTCGGCCAGCCGCGGCCAGTCTGCACAAGAGAAGTGCGCCCTCTGCGTATCTAGAGGACGTAGAGGGCGCACTTCTCTTGAGCAGACTGGCCGAAGTTACGGGACCCCGTACAGAAGACAAAGTCGTCTGAGGATGGCGGCGTGAGAGCGATCCGTGCGGATGGGGCTGGAGGAAGCCCCAGGTATGTATAACACTTATTATAGTCTCTGGTTAACTGTCGGGCATGAAATAAAAAATAAATTCTTTATTTTTATCTGGTAAACAAGTAATACGGATGCTAACCAGGCAATCCAAAAGTTAAAATCGCTATTACTTTTCTTGTTTATAAATGATCATTCCCCAGTTTACCTGACTCTTATTTGGTACGTTGCCGCACAAAGGAAGTTGCAGGGCATGCTGGGTTGTCCTTTTTTGCTTCTGTACATTAGTTAAGTCAGAGGGGAAATAAAGAAGCAAAAAAAGACAACCCAGCATGCCCTGCAACTTCCTTTGTGCGGCAACGTACCAAATAAGAGTCAGGTAAACTGGGGAATGATCATTTATAAACAAGAAAAGTAATAGTGATTTTAACGTTTGGATTGCCTGGTTAGCATCCTTATTACTTGTTTACCAGATAAAAATAAGGAATGGATTTCTGATTTTATGCCCGAAAGTTACACTTTAAGAGACCATTGTCCAAGCTTCCAGCAAACTGTTCTTTTCTAAGATTCCGAGTATCCAGCCGCCAGGAAAGCTGTGGATGATGTCTTACTGGACAGGCCCCGAGGCCGGTGAAGATCCCGGCTTATGTGGGATTGGGGAAGGCATGTGAGCAATGCGCTGGATTTGGCAGTGGGGTTATACAGTATGTTGCTTGGATACTCAGCTTTGCGTTGCTAAGGCCTCTTTCAAGTAAACAACTGAACGTCGCTTACTGCAGAGTTCAGACACCGTTCTTCCATCCATCTAGTGCCTGGTGGCTGTTACTGATGGCATCATTCATAACCCCGTATGTAGGTGTATGACATGCGATGCGGTCACCAGGCAGCAAGACCCTGCCCCTGGTTAAGTCTGCATGCAGCCATCCCCGTCCTTAGATGATCCTCCAGGGGACAGTTGCCTCTCCGCTGCCTGTACTGGGCACTAGCGAGCAGCTGACTGTGTGCAGAGGTCTGACACTGGCTTTTAGCTGAACACCTCTATACTGAAGGACTGAAGCTGCATCCCAGACACCAGTAAGTGCAGCTACTGATACAGCGTCTCTCTGCACCGCAGACACCAGTAAGTGCAGCTACTGATACAGCGTCTCTCTGCACCGCCACCCAACGACAGGGCCCAAAACATCAGAGAACTCGAGTTTTCACATTTTAATAAGTAAAATTGCCGGAGCTTCAGCAAGTCAACTTGATAAAAACAGTTCTACAAATTCCTTAAAGGACAACTGAAGTGATAAGAATATGGAGGCTGCAATATTTATTTCCTTATTATAATTTAGTATTTATATAGTGCCGACATATTACGCAGCGCTGTACAGAGTATATTGTTCTGTCAGTTAACTGTGCCTCAGAGGGGCTCACAATCTAGTCCCTACCATTAGTCATATGTCTATGTATGTATCGTGGTCTAGGCCAGTGATGGCAAACCTTGGCACTCCAGCTGTGACCAAACTACAAATCCCATCATGCCTCTGCCTCCCCGAGTTATGCTTAGAGCTGTCAGAGTATTGCAATACCTGATGGGACTTGTAGTTCCACCACAGCTGGAGTGCCAAGGTTTGCCATCACTGGTCTAGGGCCAATTTAGAGGGAAGCCAGCACTGCAAGGCGAGAGCACTAACCACTACGCCACCATACTTATAAACCATACCAGTTACCTGGCAGTAATGCTGATCTATCTGGCTGTAGTAGTATCTAAATCACACACCTGAAACAAGCATGCAGCTAATCCAGTTACACTTCAGTCAGACCACCTGATCTGCATGCTTTGTTCAGGGTCTACTGAATGTAAGTCCGGAGGGTAGAGGCCCATAATATTTAACATGACGGTAGGTGGGATCGACAACTAAGGATTTAGCAATATTTTTCAAGGACAACTGAAGTCAGAAGGATATGGAGGCTGCCATATTTATTTCCTTTTAAAGTGTACCTGTAAGGAAAAAAGTGCCCTATTAAGACACTTACCTCAGTAGAGAGAAACCTTGAACCCCCCCCCCCCCACTGATCTAGCGCTGGGGCCCCCTAGAACTTCGTTAACAAGGGCTTGTCGAGAGGTATGCGGCTCCCGTCTGTAAACAAGCATAGCTGCACTGTGCAGGGGCTTTTTCTGCAGAGTCCAGGTGGCTCCGTGCTACCGACCAGGTGTGAGGTGTGGCCCTGCTTGCTCACTGATGTGCAGATGCAACAGATCCCAGCAATAGATCTCGAAGAGGATGTGGGAAGCCTTACTTAGGTAAGTTTAAACAATACCAGTTGCGTGGCAGTACTGCTTGTCTTCCAAGCATCAGTAGCGTCTGAAACACACACCTTAAGGCGCGGAAGCACGCCGACAGACTGTACACACAGGAAAACTGTCGCTAGAACGGCCGCCCCGTGGTCGGGTCTGACGACCCATCGTTTAAAGGCACGTACACATGCCGGATTCCAGTAAACAAGCATGCAGTTAATCCAGTCTGATTTCAGTCAGAGCACCTGATCTGCATGCTTGTTCAGGGGCTGTGGCTAAAAGTATTAGAGGCAGAGGATCAGCAGGACAGCCAGGCAATATGCATTGTTTAAAGGCAAATAAATATGGCATCCTCTATGTCCCTCTTGCTTCAGGCGTTCTTTAATAAACCCGAGTGCTGCGGCTGAGTCACTCAAGGGCTGGGACGAGACAATAAAATAAAATCCTGAAGTCCTATTCTAATTACATTAACGATCACATGATCACAGTCAGTGCGCAGTCTTCAGGATAGGATGACAATATGGAGGCAGAATGGCTAAGTAACCACAATACTGTTAGCGCGTTGCTAGGCAACATTTCACGGACACCCTATAACAGCCAATGAGGATGGTAAAAAGTGGCAAGACAAGACACATGACAGGTGCTTACCCTCCAAGGCTAAATTCGAGCAGGGTGAGGGAAGGGTTAAAGAATTTTACCAAAAGCCAAATAAAAGAGAAAAAAAAGGAAAAAATTAATAAATGCAGCTGAGCAAAACATGCAGAACAAATTGAAAATAAATAAACAGCATATATATAAATGAGCATTATCCCAGTCATGCGGGGGTGGGGGTGGGGGGCAGCGCCCTCCGGACATGCACGCGGCACATGCAGAGATAAGGACATGCAGAGCTCAATGCGAATAAAACGTTATATGTAGGGGAACACAGAGGTTATGCTTCAGATATCTGCTGCTTAATGTACAGTGTATGTGACGGTGAATGCATCAGAGCCCAGGAATGTGCCAGGAGGAGCTGTGTGAACCAATCAACATCATTGTAGGAGGAGCTGTGTGCACCAATCAGCATCACTGTAGGAGGAGCTGTGTGAACCAATCAGCATCACAGTAGGAGGAGCGGTTTGCACCAGTTAGCATAATTGTAGGAGGAGCTATATGCACCAATTAGCGTTACTGTAAGAGGAGCTATGTGCACCAATCGGCATAATTGTAGGAGGAGCTGTGTGCACCAATCGGCATTTGTGTAGGAGGAGCTGTGTGCACCAATCAGCATTACTGTAGGAGGAGCTGTGTGCACCAATCGGCATTTGTGTAGGAGGAGCTGTGTGCACCAATCGGCATTTGTGTAGGAGGAGCTGTGTGCACCAATCGGCATTTGTGTAGGAGGAGCTGTGTGCACCAATCGGCATTTGTGTAGGAGGAGCTGTGTGCACCAATCGGCATTTGTGTAGGAGGAGCTGTGTGCACCAATCGGCATTTGTGTAGGAGGAGCTGTGTGCACCAATCGGCATTTGTGTAGGAGGAGCTGTGTGCACCAATCGGCATTTGTGTAGGAGGAGCTGTGTGCACCAATCGGCATTTGTGTAGGAGGAGCTGTGTGCACCAATCGGCATTTGTGTAGGAGGAGCTGTGTGCACCAATCGGCATTTGTGTAGGAGGAGCTGTGTGCACCAATCGGCATTTGTGTAGGTGGAGCTGTGTGCACCAATCGGCATTTGTGTAGGAGGAGCTGTGTGCACCAATCGGCATTTGTGTAGGTGGAGCTGTGTGCACCAATCGGCATTTGTGTAGGAGCAGCTGTGTGCACCAATCGGTATTAGGGTCCATTCACACTAGAAATCGATAAACACTAACGCAAATGCTGAGCGATTTTTCACTGTATAGAAAGCTTTTTTTCAGCGATTAGTGTTTTGTGATTTCTAGTTCAATTTAGCCTGGAGAATCGCTCCAGAAAACGCTGCAGGCAACACGTTTGCGTTTCAGCAAATTGCAAATCGCTTTGATGAGAACACTTCCATACACATTCATTGTACACACGTTTTTCAAACGCTAGCGATTTTCAGCATGCTGAAATCGCTCTGAAAACGCACAAGTGTGAATGGGCCCTTACTATAGGACTATAGTATACTATAGCTGTGTGCACCAATCAGCATTACTGTAGGAGGAGCTGTGTGCACCACTCAGCATTACTGTAGGAGGAGCTGTGTGCACCAATCAGCAATACTGCAGGAGGAGCTGTGTGCACCAATCGGCATTATTGTAGGAGGAGCTATGTGCACCAATAAGCATTACTGCAGGAGGAAGCAAACTAGGCTTTTGTCAAAGAAGAAGAGGGAAACAGACTGTTTGCCAAGACTCAATAAATACCCTTTCCAATATGCCCGCTGTCCCCGCTGTTCTGCAGGTTGGTAGCACCTCTGCCCTGCCCTGGTGACTTCCTGCCAGCGGACAGCTATGCCTGCTCTGTCCCCGCTGCAGGTTGGTAGCACCTCCGCCCTGGTGACTTCCTGCCAGAAGATAGCTATGCCTGCTCTGTCCCCGCTGCAGGTTGGTGGCACCTCTGCCCTGGTGACTTCCTGCAGTGGACAGCTATGCTTGCTCTGTCCCCACTCTGTAGGTTGGTGGTACCTCTGCCCTGGTGACTTCCTGCCAGCAGACAGCTGTCCCCGCTTCAGGTTGGTGGCACCACTGCCCTGCCAGGATTCTCTCACAGATAAAGCTGCCGTGTATAGTCAGTGCTCAGGCGACTCCCACTAAAGTGGGGAGGAAAAACCTTCTAAGCAGAGTGCTTTCCATGGAAAATCTCTGACATCCGAGCAGCCTGTGTACCTCCGCAACTGCTAGCAGCCCCGCTTCTCTGCCAATCCCCACAATACGGCTATTAATGGTTTATTTCTGGAGCAGCTGCTGTGGCTTAATTGCAGCATCTGAATTCCACAGCTGGTTATGGCCATTGCAATCCCAGCAGATAAAGGTTGTGTGTTAGCAGGGTTCTTCTCTTCCCACAGAGTTGGAGGTGACATGTTATGAGCAGTATAGTTACCTGATCTGAGGGACCGTTCCTTTATATACTCTCTTTAGTGTCACATGTCTGAAAATTATGTCACATGACCATAGGGTAGTAAATATAAAAAGTACTCAGGATGGGCCGTAAGCTACATACCAGAAGCAGGACACAATCTGGAGCTCAGCCAAACTTTGGATGAAATCTTTAATATGCCATGCTACCCCTTCACCATTTAAAAGGACACCAGAGGTGAAAAAAGTGAGATAAACAAATGTATCTATCCTCCTCCTAAAAATGACTTTTTTAGTTATCCCACAGTTTTATTTTAGATTTGAATCTAATTTTTAAGTTTTTACTGTTCATGGCCTTTTCTCAATGACACATTCACTGAAGTGTGCCAGAGCTAAAATCTATGAACTATTGGCCCTTTTTATCTCTAATACTCTAATGGTCTGAGATTTTGGGGTTCTCATAAGCTGTAAGCCAAAATCATCAAAATGATTACAAAGAAAGGCTGGAAATATCTCGCTTTGCACGTAATGAGTCTATTTCGCATCTTAGTTTCACCTTTTAAGTTGAATTACTGAAATAAATGGACTTTTGCACGATATTCCAATTTTTCTAGTTTCACCTATATGTGAGAGGGGTCAGAGCGCCGAGTACACTGGGGTCCTCCTGTGCATTGTGGTATGGCGGTCCCAGGACAACACAAGATGATCCAACTTATTACAGCTGACTCCATCATCTGTTTCTTCTATTGTGAGTTGGGGCTGGATCAGTGTATGGCCATAGGTGGGGCGCTCCTGTGCTGATATACTATACTTTTGTGTGAGCTACTGGACATTTCCAGAGTTTGTATCTGTTGGTGACTTATCGAGGCCTACCTCAACTCAACACTGCCCTAACCCTCTCTGCCAAGAACTTCTTGATGCACCCCCTCCTCCCTCTAGATCAGGCATGGGCAAACTTGGCCCTCCAGCTGTTAAGTCCCACAATGCATTGCAGGAGTCTGACAACCACAGTCATGACTCAAAGGCAAATGCATTGTGGGACTTGTAGTTCCGTAACAGCTGGAGGGCCAAGTTTGCCCATGCCTGGTCTAGATTGTAAGCCTTTGGCAGGGCCCTCTTCCCTTGTGTATCATACATGACTGTGTGCACTTTACCTAGAATTATGGAACTTGTATTTTACCACTCCAGTGTATGATCTGGCATTGTACTACTGTCTGCATTGTGCTGTGTATCTTACTGCTTATTACCTGTATTGTTGTATCTATTGCTTATTACATGTATTGTGCGGTCACCCCTGTTATTATTGTCTGTAATCCTATTCATTGTACAGCGCTGCGTAATATGTTGGCGCTATATAAAGCCAATAAATAATAGTAACACGTCTAATCCATGTCAGTTTACTGATAAAATAAGTTATTGGGCGCCGCTGTAAATGTGTGTTGAGGTGGTGGGTTAGAGCAGGACTGAAGGAGGCATAGTGCTGTACCACAATGTGCCCATTAACAGTACAATTCTGTGGACGATCGATATTTACCGATCACCACGGTAATCGATTGGTCATGCCCATTAGTAGCCGAAATCCTGCTAACCACCCAATCAGATCAATTTCATTAACCGGATTGAATTGGCTAGCAGGAACTCAGCCTATAATGGGCAGGACCAATTGTTTCCGATTGATTACTACTGCGATGGGAAACAATCGATTGGCAGAGGAATCTTACCACTAATGGGCACCTTTAGCGGGAGCAGAGGATCAATCTGACATTTCTGCTGGGATATGGCTGAGACAGAGTGGAACGAGCAGGTGCATTGATCCCTACTACCCAGTGACATTCTGATCAGTAAGTGATCAATTGCTTGTCAGCATCATCAACCTTGAGATGGCTGTCTAAAGTGACCATGTAGTAATGGGCACATGGACAAGACAGGCAATTCGCGATTTGGGCGCCCCCCATAGGCCGTAATGTGTATTACGGCTATAGCAGCCCTCGCTGAGTAATTTGAGCACT
This sequence comes from Hyperolius riggenbachi, assembly GCF_040937935.1. Taxonomy (NCBI): domain Eukaryota; kingdom Metazoa; phylum Chordata; class Amphibia; order Anura; family Hyperoliidae; genus Hyperolius; species Hyperolius riggenbachi. Next base: position 432,530,352 of record NC_090650.1, read on the forward strand.
GGTTATAGCCGGAACCCAAATTACAATAAAAAATGGCGTAACTCGAATGCCAGCAATAGCTGCAGACTTAACTATGTGCGGGAGAAATAAGCTAGGTTATCAGTAGAGGAATAGCTTGCAGAATAGGCATGGGAATAGCTAGAGTGGGATGAGCAGTCTTCTGCCTTCACCCTGTGCTGTTTTTACATGTATCACATATGGAGACTGACACATATAGTTCCTTTTAAATAGCGCAAATTGTTTGGCTTTTCTGCTGATCCCCTGCCTCCAATACTTTTAAGCCATAAACCTGCAAAGTGTAAGCAGATCAGATGCTCTGACTACAGTCTGACCCACACAACCGGGGTGTAGTTTAGACATCAGAGAAACAGGAAAACTCAGCAAGACAGCATGGCAATTGGCATTGTTCTAATAATATGTCACTCCATATGCATTACTACAACGTCGTATTAAATCAGAGGCCGTTGCCCCACTCTTAACACAACCTCTCCATAGACCACACGGTCATTTCTCTCCCATGAAGTACCTCCTCCTTCGGGACTTCTCTCACCCTCCATACACAGTAGGGAGTGATTATACCAGCCTTTCTCAACCCTTTTAGCCTGAAGGAACCCTGCAAATACTTTTTGGATCCCCAAGGAACCCCTGGCATGGTCTTTAACCCTCTGGGGGATAATCCCGAGCTGAGCTCGGGGTAAGCCGCCACAGAGGATTTCTCAGGCCCTGGTGGGCCGATTTGCATAATTTTTTTTTGTTGCACGCAGCTAGCACTTTGCTAGCTGCGTGTATATACCGATCGCCGCCGCTCCGCGCTGATTCGCCGCTCCCCCCCCCCCCCCCCAAGACCCCGTGCGCAGCCTGGCCAATCAGTGCCAGGCAGCGCTGAGGGGTGGATCAAGACTCCCTCTGACGTCACGACGTCGTTGACGTCATCCCGATCGTCGCCATGGCGACGGAGGAAGCCAAACAGGAAATCCCGTTCTGAACGGGATTTCCTGATTGCTTTGATTGCCGGAGGCGATCGGAGGGGGTGGGGGGATGTGGCTGTTTATGCCACTATCCCTTATTACAGTGCCCTTTATTACAAATTCTAATGCTTTTAATTAATGTGCTCATTATGATTCTGACCCCCAATTTAGTGCTTCTTTTTACAGTACTCCCTTTTATAGTGTGCTCTCTATCATACCTCTCCCAACCCCCAGGATGGGGGAGAAATGTCAGGGAACCCCTGCAGAGTACTCAAGGAACCCTGGTTGAGAAAGCCTGGATGAGACCAACCCAATGCATCCATGCCGAATCTAAACATTGAGCCAAGCTATGCCTATTGGTTTCACTGTAAACCTATCCTATATAATAATAAGCAACTGTCCCTGTGTAGCTGGGTCCATGCTTTTTGCTACTACGCATGTGCACAGCACGGACCCAGCCTCACACAGACAGGAGGACGGGCATGGGCGGGTGTGTGAGGGCGGCCGAGTGTACACGGCGGGTACGCGCATGTGTACTGACAGGCGGCAGTGAATTTTTCAACGGGCTTAGGTCTGCTAGTTATGAACTGTGATGTCAGAATACCCTTGGCAACAGAGCAGCCATACTGTTCTTCATATAAGTCTAAAATAAAATTCATAGAAACAGGAAAACCAAAGACAATAACACCAGGGATAAAAAAACAAGAACTGTCCATCTACTGACATACGGTAACTCATTAGTTGCATCATCATCAGCATTTCATGAAACATACTAACATTGCACATCCTAAGAAAAGTCACATGATACATAGGTGGGGATTCCGTGGGTGGACACAATTCCCGCTCACACAGTAACATAAATATACAACTCACACAAGTGTGGCCGTGTGTCGCCTACCTTCACACCCTCGTTGTAGCTGTCCGCAGGGCTGTTTATGCAGACCAGGTTACTGACGTGACTGGGGGCTCCCGGCCGCGGGGGCTTCTTTGGTGGTGCAGAGTGATCTGGAGAAACAACAACACTGCACTAAGAAAAAATCTCAAAAGCGGACCTGAACTCAGAACTTACTCTCTGCTCTAAAAGATAAGCAGCAGCATAACAACATTAAAATAAAAATATTTCTTTGTTACAGCTGATAGAAATCCTGCAATAAATCTGCAGTGTGCCTACTTCCTCCTTTCATGAAAGCAGACATATTGTTAACATCATGTGTTTGCAAATTAGCTGCTCTCAGGAGATTCCTGAGCTGACACAGCTGAGAGATCAAATTACACTTGTGCTTAGTCACAGATGTGGGGGAATTAGACAGGCTAAACTCTCTAAATCCATACAGGGTGGATTTCTCAGTTTTCCTTATATCTTGTTTAAAAGTTCAGGTCCACTTTAAAGGCCAACTAAATGCAAAACTAAACAACGCAGATTTAAAAAAAAGACACAGTTGGTACAGATACAAGATGGAGGCAGTGGACAGGAAGTGGTAAGGACACAGCTAGTAAAGATACAAGATGGAGACAGTGGACAGGAAGTGGTGAAGACATGGTTGGTACAGATACAAGATGGAGACAGTGGACAGGAAGTGGTAAGGACACAGTTGGTTCATATACAAGATGGAGACAGTGGACAGGAAGTGGTAAGGACACAGCTAGCGCAGATACAAGATGGAGACAGTGGACAGGAAGTGGTAAGGATCCAGCTAGCACAGATAAAAGATGGAGACAGGGGACAGGAAGTGGTAAGGACACAGTTGGTTCATATACAAGATGGAGGCAGTGGACAGGAAGTGGTAAGGACACAGCTAGCACAGATACAAGATGGAGACAGGGGACAGGAAGTGGTGAAGACACGGTTGGTACAGATACAAGATGGAGACAGGGGACAGGAAGTGGTAAGGACACAGCTAGTACAGATACAAGATGGAGACAGGGGACAGGAAGTGGTAAGGACACAGCTAGCACAGATACAAGATGGAGACAGTGGACAGGAAGTGGTGAAGACACGGTTGGTACAGATACAAGATGGAGACAGTGGACAGGAAGTGGTGAAGACACGGTTGGTACAGATACAAGATGGGGGCAGTGGACAGGAAGTGGTAAGGACACAGTTGGTTCATATACAAGATGGAGGCAGTGGACAGGAAGTGGTAAGGACCCAGCTAGCGCAGATACAAGATGGAGACAGTGGACAGGAAGTGGTAAGGACACAGTTGGTTCAGATACAAGATGGAGGCAGTGGACAGGAAGTGGTAAGGACACAGCTAGCACAGATACAAGATGGAGACAGTGGGCAGGAAGTGGTGAAGACACGGTTGGTACAGATACAAGATGGAGACAGTGGACAGGAAGTGGTGAAGACACGGTTGGTATAGATACAAGATGGGGGCAGTGGACAGGAAGTGGTGAAGACACGGTTGGTACAAATACAAGATGGAGTCAGTGGACAGGAAGTGGTGAAGACACAGTTGGTACAAATACAAGATGGAGACACTGGACAGGAAGTGGTAAAGACACAGTTGGTACAAATACAAGATGGAGACAGTGGACAGGAAGTGGTGGAGACACGGTTGGTACAGATACAAGATGGAGGCAGTGGACAGGAAGCGGTGAAGACACGGTTGGTACAAATACAAGATGGAGGCAGTGGACAGGAAGCGGTGAAGACACGGTTGGTACAGATACAAGATGGAGACAGGGGACAGGAAGTGGTGAAGACACGGTTGGTACAAATACAAGATGGAGGCAGTGGACAGGAAGTGGTGAAGACACAGCTGGTACAGATGCAAGATGGGGGCAGTGGACAGAAAGTGGTAAAGACACAGTTGGTACAAATACAAGATGGAGACAGTGGACAGGAAGTGGTGGAGACACGGTTGGTACAGATACAAGATGGAGGCAGTGGACAGGAAGCGGTGAAGACCCGGTTGGTACAGATACAAGATGGAGGCAATGGACAGGAAGTGGTGAAGACACAGCTGGTACAGATACAAGATGGAGGCAGTGGACAGGAAGTGGTGGAGACACGGTTGGTACAGATACAAGATGGAGGCAGTGGGCAGGAAGTGGTGAAGACACAGCTGGTACAGATGCAAGATGGAGGCAGTGGACAGGAAGTGGTGGAGACACGGTTGGTACAGATACAAGATGGAGGCAGTGGGCAGGAAGTGGTGGAGACACGGCCAGTAGGGGGATGTGACCAGCGGTGTGAACGGGCGTGGACCATTTCTCACCTGGCTTCCCGACGGGCTGATAGATGTGCTGATTGCCGACCTGCGAAGATAAGAAGCCATTAGACCGTCAGAGTTCTGGATCGGGAAAAGCTACATGTGCACAAAATTACATCTTATGTCGCAACAGCAAACTGCCAGCCAAATAAACTTCCAAACAGCTTCATATCTCAGAGGCTGAAGGCACAAAACAGAACTAGCTGTACCGGCATGTACTGGCATTTACCCTCACGTCAATCTCTGAACACCTGGGGTCCCCGAGGGAAGCACCATTTTGGGTGCAGATTTGGCACATTTCTGGCAAGGGACATAGTTTTGGGGCGGAAGTGAGCTTAACGTTTCACCTGTGGATTCAGTTTAACTTTTCATTCGAGGGTTAGTGGTTTAAGTATGGTAGCTTAGTTTTATTGGCAAGTATTGATAGGCTTAAGGCTCTGCAGTCCATGCCAGTTTTGAGTTTTGCATGTTGCAACCCCTTTTAATTTCAGATTTCTTTGTATTGAGCTGCAGATAGGAGAACTGGGAAAAAAACCCAGAATCTGTGAAATTTAGCAGAAGCATTCTCAGTAATTACCCGCCAGGGCAGTGACCCCCAGGCGTCTCCCTTCTATCTGTGTTGTTTACATTTATCACTGGATTTTTATTCAGCCTCCGCGCTGGAAGTATGCAGTGTGATCCTGTAATAATGTGCTTTGGCCGAGGCAGTGACAAGATCAGTGATGCAGGAGGAACTTATGCTGGGACTGGGAGGAAAGGAAGGGGGGGGGGGTGTCAGGGTTCTGGAATTTTGCTGTCTTATCTAAACTTCATACTCATCCAAGTTCCCTTTCATGGTCTTCCAACCACAGTCGTGCCGAGAGGTCTCCCTCAGCCGCGTTCTCGTCTCGGGAATCGTGAGGTCGAGGATTTCACGGGACGGGAATGGAATTTGGAGCGCAGCAAAATATTTGTCTGTCACTATGCTTTTAAGAGAGGCTTTAAAATGTGGACTGCTTTATCTGGCTCAGCCGCATGTTTACTGTCACTGGGGCGAGGATACTCCAGCTTCTAGAGAGGCAGACCAGGAGCTAAAAACACACATACACACACACACACACACACACACACACCTGTCCTTAGAAGCTACACACACGTCCAGATCTGCTGGAATGCAATTATGTGTCAGCTTGTAACTAGTACAGAGCCATAATAATCCAACATGCATACAGACTGTTTCGGATTGGTTGATCCTCATCACTGCATGGCATGGATTAATTGGCTCTATGGAGTAAGACTTTAAAAACTCAGACGTACAGACCAACCAACAAGCTCATGGTGAACCAGAACTCATTGGAGTGGTGGCTGGATAGTGTACTGGTTAAGGGCTCAGCCTCTGACACAGGAGACCAGGGTTCGAATCTCGGCTCCTCCTGTTCAGTGAGCCAGCACCTAGTCAGTAGGAGACCTTGGGCAAGACTCCTTAACACTGCTACTGCCTATAGAGCGCGTCCTAGTGGCTGCAGCTCTGGCGCTTTGAGTCCGCCAGGAGAAAATGTTCGGTGTTTGAGTGTGTATAGCATTGTGGGAGACATCTCGGAGCTCACTCCAACCTGAATTATCACAAATTCTGTTTTAAGAAAGCAAACTTTTGTTTTCCTTAGTATTTTAGTAAGGAGGCTTTTTGGACCATTGTAGCCCCTTACACACTCCAATGAGTTCTGGGTCACCATGAGCTTGCTGGTTAGTCTGTACCTCTGCGTGGGCGGCCGAGGCCTAGCACCTGCTTTTGAAGGGGTGGGCCTTTTAGCTAGTAACAAATAAAGGCTTGAAATATCTTGCTTTGCATGTAATGAGTTTATTTCATATATCAGGTTTACCTTTTAAAGAGGAACGAAGAAGATAATTTAATAAAAAAGTGCTTCCTTTTACAATAATTATGTATAAAAGATTCAGTCTGTGTTTGCCCATTGTAAAAGCTTTCCTCTCCCTGATTTACATTCTGACATTTATCACATGGTGACCATTTTACTGCTGGCAGGTGATGCCACTGGAAGGAGATGCTGCTTGCTTTCTTTGGCAGTTGGAAACAGCTGTTATTTCCCACAATGCAACAAGGTCCTGACACCACACTGTGGGAGGGGTTTTCACCACAATATCAGCCATGCAGAGCCCCCTGATGATTTATTTGAGAAAAGGAAAAGGTTTCTCATGGGAAAGGGGGCATCAGCTACTGATTGGGGTGAAGTTCAATTCTTGGTTACGGTTTCTCTTTAAGTTGAATTACTGAAATAAATTGACTTTAGCATGAGATTTTAATTTTTCGAGTTTCACCTGAAGTACTGCTGCCTGTAGAGTATGCTGGGACATGTAGTACTACCAATGAAAAGCATGCTAGGACATGCAGTAGAGCCGCCTGTAAGGCATGCTAGAACATGTAGTGCATTCAGCAATGTCAGTGCATATCGGTTACTGAATCTCATTAGAAATGTGAGCAGTGGCTGCAGAGTGCAGAGTTCATAACATCCACACTGTGGCACCTCTAAATTTCAAAGGAAACGGCAGCCAACACCCAGCAAACCACAGGCCAGCACAGCCCCAACCGCAAGATGAGGTTTTTGTAATAAGACAACTTGAAGAGGACCTGATGAGAGAGGAATACTGAGGCAGGGAAACGGCTGCTGCATTTCTAGTGACATTCCACCTTTCATAAACAAGAAATCCATCAGTTCATCTGCCAAATGTCATTTCCAGCTGTGTTCCCGGATCCTCAGCACTCAGTCCCTTCACCAGGATCCTAACAGTCTGTCAGGCTGGCTGCCGGCCACTCAGTTAGTGCAGGTGTGAAAAGCGGCTGACAGGACCTCCTGTTCTGTGCAGCGGATTTACTTGTGAAAGGAGAGAATACCCAGGCCATCCGTACTGAATGGAATTAATGTCCTGCCTGTTAGGCTGATCCTTGTCAGGGGTGTCTGACTCACATACCAGGAACTGCTGAGCCAGAGGAAGAATAGCTCATCTGCACACTGCGTCATTCAAACGCAGCTAGGGAGGTACGGTGGTGTAGTGGTTAGCACGCTCGCCTTACAGCGCTGGATCCCTGATTCAAATTCCAGCAATGGCACTATCTGCATGTAGTTTGCATGTTCTACCTGTGTTTGTGTGGGTTTCCTCCAGGCACTCTGGTTTCTTCCGATGTTCCCCCCCAAAAACCTATACAGATAAGTTTATTGGTTTTCCCCTAAAATTGGTCCAAGACTACGATGGACAGGATTATTAGACTGTGAGCTCCTCTGAGGACAGAGAACATGACTATGTAATGTTCTGCAGGAGATGTCAGTGCTATATAAATACACAATAATAATACGGTAGGACATTAGACTATGGTAGGGATTAGATTGTCAGCTCCTCTGAGAATAAATTAGTGACATGACTATGTACTCTGTAAAGTGCTGCAGAAGATGTCCATGCTATGTAAATACATAATATAATAATAATAATATGGTAGGACATTAGGCTATGACTATGGTAGGATTAGAGTGTGAGCTCCTCTGAGGACAGTCAGTGACATGACTATGTACTCTGTAATGTGCTGCAGAAGATGTCAGTGCTATATAAATACATAATAATAATATGGTAGGACATTAGACTATGACTATGGTAGGATTAGAGTGTGAGCTCCTCTGAGGACAGTCAGTGACATGACTATGTACTCTGTAAAGTGCTGCAGGAGATGTCAGTGCTATATAAATACATAATAATAATATGGTAGGACATTACACTATGACTATGGTAGGATTAGAGTGTGAGCTCCTCTGAGGACAGTCAGTGACATGACTATGTATTCTGTAAAGTGCTGCAGAAGATGTCAGTGCTATATAAATACATAATAATAATATGGTAGGACATTAGACTATGACTATGGTAGGATTAGATTGTGAGCTCATCTGAGGACAGTCAGTGACATGACTACGTACTCTGTAATGTGCTGCAGAAGATGTCAGTGCAAGTACATGCCAACACTGGGTAACATAAATGATCTGGTAAACCTGTACTGGATAATATTACAAAGTGTCTGCTCTGAGGCAGTAAAGTTTACAAACCTCACTTAAAGCACACCTGAAGTGAGAGGGAAATGGAGGCTGCCATATTTGTTTCCTTTTAAACAGTGCACATTGCCCGGCTGTCCTGCTGACCTCTAATACTTTTAGCCATAGACCCCGAACAAGCATGCCGATCAGGTTTTCTGACTGGATTAGCTGCATGCTTATTTCTGAGGTGTGATGCCAAAGAGATCGGGACAGCCAGGCAACTGATATTGTCTAAAAGGAAAGAAATGAGGCAACCACCCTTTGAGTCACATCAGGAGCATTGCTGGAAGCTTAAAGGGACACTGTAGGGGGTCGGGGGAAAATGAGTTGAAGTTACCCGAGGCTTCTAATGGTCCCCCACAGACATCCTGTGCCCACGCAGCCACTCCCCAATGCTCCGGCCCCGCCTCCGGTTCACTTCTGGAATTTCAGACTTCAAAGTCTGAAAACCACTGCGCCTGCGTTGTCATGTCCTCGCTCCCGCTGATGTCACCAGGAGCGCATGGCGCAGGCACAGACCATACTGGGCCTGCGCAGTACGCTCCTGGTGACATCAGCGGGATTGATGACACGGCAACGCAGGCGCAGTGGTTTTAAGACTTTAAAGTCAGACATTCCAGAAGTGAACCGGAGGCGGGGCCGGAGCATTGGGGAGTGGCTGCGTGGGCACAGGATGCCTGCGGGGACCATTAGAAGCCCCGGGTAACTTCAACTCATTTTCCCCCGACCCCGTACAGTGTCCCTTTAATAAGAGTTTGTGCTGTTACAGTGCAGCACACACAATATAAACTTCTAATCAAGGAAAACCTGAAATGATAAAGGCTTTTCTCTTAAATCCTCCAGCCCAGGAAGAGTTAAAAAAAACTTGAGTTATCTATGTAAAAGAGCTTCTCTGAGCACTCTGACCCAAGTTGGGTTGAAGACAGTCCTGTTTTCTGAAGTACTTATCTCAAGCTGTCTCTCATTGTTTCTTTGATGTATAAGGTTTTACTGCAGGAAAGTTCAAAGAGTCATTATTTCTACTTTGTTACAAAACTTTTTTTGCTACTGAAATTCTATTTAAAATCCGAACTACACGTACAATTCATTGTAAGTTTTTTTTGCCTTCAGGTTTTGCTTTAAGATGACCATATACTGTGGAGATATTTGGTAGATTCTTAGATCTCTCGATACTGACCAGATTAAATATCAATTGAAAGGCTGCCCTCCATCTTTGTGCCTTGTGGTGCAGTAGTAAGCCCTCCAACAACCACCGGCCCGCAGCTCCCCCACTGCGCTCATCGGATCAAGAAACGCCCATTTATATCAACATTCTGATTAAAAAGGCACTACTTTTTAATGGCGTTTCATTTCCTTTAAAGTGGACCTGAACTCGGAACTTCCTCTCTGCTCTAATAGATAAGCAACTGCATAATAACCTTTACAGAAAAACATTCTTGTTACAGCCGATACAAATCCTGCAATAAATCTGCAGTGTGTCTACTTCCTGCTTTCATGGAAGCAGAAATAGGGATAACATCATGTGTTTACAAATTAGCTGCTCTGCCCAGGCTGACAAGATTCCTGAGCTGACAGCTGAGAGATCGAATTACAGTGGTGATTAGACACAGATGAGGGGGAATTACACAGGCTAAACTCTCAAATACATACAGGGTGCATTTCTCTTTGTTTACTCTGTCCCATGCAAGAGTTCAGGTCCACTTTAATGTTTCCATAAAATCAAGCATTTAATCGTTAAAATGTCTACAGGCGTCCACTAATGGTACAATTTTTAACCAACGATCATATTACCAATAAGGTCATTCAGATTGGAAGAAAAGATTTTATTCAATTGATCTAAACCACTAAAGAATCCAACCTGTGATCAAATCGAAGCCAGTTCTGATCATATCCATGAAAAGACCAACCAGGCGGGACGACCGATTGGCCACATCAGCTTCTCTGGTTTCATACAATATGATCAGAATAGTCTGATTGAAAATGTAGTCGTTCAATAAAAATTGTCCTGTTAATGGGCACCTTAATAGTGTATGGTAGGCTTTAGAAGATCAGCAGACCCCCGGGGCCCAGACGCTCAATAAAGTAATTAATAATTGCGACTTGCATGAAAACTGAATGCAAATTGTAAGCAGTTTGGAACTAGACCAAAGACGCTTCCTGGCTACTTTAATTGGCCCCATTCCAAGCTGTATACGATTTGCGTTTAATTTGCATATTGATAATTATTGCTGAATTTTACAGAATCTGAAATGAGAGGGAGGCCTATTTATTTCACTTCAAAAGAGGACCTGATGAGGGGGGTTAGACAGGCTAAACTCTAAATACATACAGGGTGTATTTCTCAATGTTTTCCTTCTGCCCTGTTAAAGAGTTCAGGTCCACTCTAAACAATGCAAGTTGCTTAGCTGTCCAGCTGATCGCCTGCCTCTAATGCCTGGCACACACCATGCAATTTCCCGTCAGATTGAAAGATGAATCAATTTCCGAAAAGGCCTGATCTGAATTCCGATCATTTTTGTATAAAAGTGAACGGAAAATATAGCAAAAAAATGATTGGAAATTATCGATTCGACAGTCAACCTGATGGGCAATTGCATGGTGTGTAGCAGGCATAATACTTTTAGCCACAGCCCCTGAACAAGCATACAGATCAGGTGTTTCTGAGTGACATCTGACTAGATTAGCTGCATGCTTGTTTCAGGTGTGTGATTCAGCCACTACTGCAGCCAGAGAGATCAGCAAGGCAACCAGGCAACTGGTATTGTTTAAAAGGAAATAAATATGGCAGCCTCCTTATCCCTCTCACTTCAGGATCCCTTTAAATATCCCCCTCCTCTCCCATACTGCTGTATAATACAAGTAGAACAATCAGAAGAATTAATAGCATCTCATTAACTAGCCCTGCATTCTCTTCCCCTGTGCAGTGGTAGAATCCTAGCCTCCCCTTCCTGCTGAGGTCAGGTTACCGGGTCATCCTGTGCCACTAAAACCTGTACTAGTCTCACAACCCACAATGTACGCTCACTTCCTGTGCACCGGTACAACAACGCCTGATCCTACCTTTATCTCTAGCCTAAAGGCTTCTGTTCAGAGAGGTATTTAAGCTGTCTGTCGGCACGCAGTGTCTCCAGCGAACAGCTGTTACCCAGGCAAAGCGCACACATCCCAAAACATGTTTTTTTTCCACCCTTTAGAGGAAAAGTTTAGACAACAGGAGGCTTACCGGACACTGCAGGCTTCCGTCAGCATGCTCGATGCTTCCTCGAGAGAGCCTGACGTCTGGCTTCTGAAAATAAGCAAGAAAAATAAACATAAACCAGCGGACAAAAACTAAAAAAAGTACAACTTATACAAAAAGTTCTTCAAAAACATCTTCCTCGGTAAAAGCGGAAAGCTTGGGTTGTCCTCTCTTCTGCATCTCAGGTGGCAAAGCAAGAAGGACGAGATGCAAAGACTGAGATAAAAGTA